>NW_027505051.1:0-185000 GCF_021521415.1 Bidens hawaiensis | reverse complement strand
CAATATGTTTATTAGGTTATATTCAAAATGCCATTTGATTATTTTTTTGATGAGTTTTATTTTATGTGTTTATAAAATGATTATGGAGCTTTCTAAAATTAAATTAAGGCCTTTAGATACTAATTCGATGAGAGTTAAAAGTAGTTGTCTACTTTTATGTATTTACATTCAAAAATAAGTTTTATTATAGCAAATTATTTGCCATTTTTCTAAAATATGATTATCAGAATCTAAACAGAATGTTTTTTTAAATAAAAAAAAATAATTATTTTAACTTTAGGTTTTGATGCTTACGTTTATAACATTTAGGTTGATTCTTGATCCTTTTATCCGCTTAGCTTTTCATTTACTAACTTCAATTGTCAACTTTTTGACTATATCATGCAGTGTTGACTATTAAATATCTTATCCAAATGCTATAGAACTTATAATTATTGATTTGTTTGAAAAAATTTATTTTACGAGTATCATATAAAATTCAAAATAATAAATGAAGGAAGAGACACGACCAGTGGTGAATTCAAAAACCAAAATTTTTCTTTTTTCAGTGGGGGAATGAAGGGATTTGTTAGAATGAGTACGATGCTTTGCTACGGGATAGAGGTAAAAGTGTAAAACTGTCTATATCTTATCCTTCTCAGACCTTACCATAGCTGTCTACATCTTACCATCCTCAGACCCTATCATAGCTTTGCTATTGGTGGGATTTACTGAGTACGATGATGATGATGATTATGGCACTCCCTTCTATCACTTTAATTCTCTAACCTTAAATTATAAAAAGTTTCTATAGTAGATTTTCATTTATGTGAATGTACAAAACTGAGAATAATAATAAAATTAAATAAGCGCTTGTAAGTAAGAAAAAGATAAGAAAAAAATAGGGAATGAGATGTGAGGGTTTTTCAAAACGAGAGAGAAATTTTGAAACACGTGATTTTTAGTTAAATTATAGAGTAAAATACGATGAAGAGGACATGTGAATAATTGAATATTTTACGGTTGGTCAATTGAATCCACCTCAAATGGAGTCTTAGAGGTAACACGCCACTTGAGTGTTTATTACATTTTAAAGGATAACACTACGTGTGAAAATAATATAAGAATACTCATGTTGGGTTTTCATTTTGACCCGGGTTGATAAGTAATTTATCATGTTTGGTTTGACTTATGTAACATATTACGTAAAATGGGTTGTGTTTTTATGTTGTACTAAATTAACCAGTTTTTAGGTTAAACAAGTTCACAACAGAGCCACACCATCGTAGTAGATGAACAGTGAAACCTACACATAGAAAACGCTGCATGTTCACTACCACCGTCATAGACGGTCTAAACTTGCCGGAAACAGCAGCACAGTCACCCGAAAATGTTAGGGTTTAATAAAAAACTTCTGAAAACACATGGAGACCACTAAACCCCTCTCAGATGTCAATAGTTCATCATTATTGAGTGAAAAACAGCAAAGAAGAGAGATATAAGGCATTACACGTCTTACTTCTGCCGCCACCATAGACGAATGTGAAGCTGCCACCAGCGGCAGAGCAATGCCTCCTCAATTCTCAGTTTCTCTCTCTACCAACGGACATAGGCAATCAGAAATAGCCATCGCATAATCTGGCGGCGAGACTTATCAGCCTTTTACACCGAGACGAAAGGGTGTTTTGATCAATTTCTTCGATGGGGATTTTACGGTCGAAGAGAGAGCAAAGGAGTGAAAAATGGAGAAATTAAGTGGTGACACAAAGAAGCTGATGTGAAGCCACAGTATGGTGGTCGAATCATAGCCCAAGAAACAATGGTACAATTGCTGATTCACACTGTACAACCTCTAAAGCAGCCAACCTCCTGAAATTGTATATATACTAGTATTGTGACCGCGGCGGGGTGTAAAACTGTAACCGAAGAAACAAATTATGTCCAAAGGTTGCCATGAAATTGGCCGTTGGTTAACGTTAAGGAAGTTACAAATCGAAGTAATCACAATGTGAGGAATTGCAAGAAATAGAGATAAGAGCTAGGTTTGATTTAGGCTGTCAAATCATGTCTTCATGTTTAACAAGTCAGAGACGACGTGATTAATACAAGTATCAAACATGAAAATGATTTGTTTAACGCTTGGCTTTGGTTGCTTGAGTGTGGCAGTTATATTTTTTATGTATCAAGAAAGAAAATGATGAACCCTAGCATCATAATTTTAATTATTTAATATATATATATATATATATGTAGAGGGTTAGTTTCATTTAAAAACTCAAAAAAAAGTTAAGAACTTTTAGGAACTCTTAAAAACCAAATATTTTTTTTAACTTTTTTTATATATTAACATTATTTGAGACTTGTTTTATCATATTTATAAAAAAATTTTGATTACATATATAAATCACAAGTTACACATGTGTAAAATTTATGTGGTAACAATTTACATATGTGTAAAAAAAACATAGATATACGTAAAAAAATAATTTTCATAATTGTAATCGTAAATATAGATGTTAAAACTAATAAAACTACACTTAAATATAACATACAAAATTTTTTATAAAAAACATTAGTTATTAAGAGTTCCTTTAAGTTCTTAAATAATTTAAGAGTTCTCAAATGATACTAATCATATATATATATATATATATATATATATATATATATATATATATATATATAACTGTATGGTGTACTTTTTTGTCGGTTTTCATTATATTTGTTAATTATATTATTATGATACCGTGTCTGAAAGAGAAAAAATGTTGTGGGCTAATATTGCACCATCACTTGTCCGATTGAAATCCTTACGAGTTGTGACATCAAAATTCTTATTTAATCCACGGTAATAACGAAAAGTCCTCACATACTAACTTTGAGAATTGTAAAATATAAAAGTTAACAATAAAAGCATATGTGAATGTTAAATCCACAACCAAAAGCTGATCTTGCTTGTAGATTAATCAGCTGAGATGTGTGGTCACAAGTTGACAAGACTAATAGGGATAAACGTCATGACCCACCACTATATTTAAATTTACTAAGGTATCAGGGTACATACGATAAAGCATATGTTACTATTTCTAAAAACATCAAATGAAGTGAATAGTGAAAAGCCCTCACAAACCAATTTTAAGAATTATATATATATAATGAACTAGTAAAGTAAATCAACTTTTTGCTTCTTTTAATAGTAAATGTTGCTCAATTATCTACTTTATTTGTATACATCTATTTTACTTTCTAAATATTGAATTGTGTTTTTACATCGTAAAAAATCTATGATTATACTTAAATATAAAGTAAATATATACATAATTTGGTTAGAGATGTTTTTTTTTATGTGTTAAAACGAGCGGGGATTTTGGCAAAAAAGAAGCTCCTATGAATTTCCTGTTAGATCCACTTGAAGGGAGTTCTACTCTCCGGCCGGCATACGTTCTTGTGTTTGGATAGGTAGGGGAGCACGCTTGTATAGACCTTACTGGAGTATCCCTCCTTGTCAGACTTAGAGACACCGGGTTTGTTGCTAGGTAGACCGTGCTGAAGGTGAAATCAGGAAAAATTGTTAAGCATGAGAAATCATGTGCCGAGAATCATCATGTCTTCATTCCTTTTGCCTTTGATACATTTGGGTCTCTTGCCCCCGAAACCATTACGTTTCTGAAAAAAGTTTAGCGGGTCGTGCACAGTAACTTATTGACGCCAAAGAACTATAGCTTTGTTTTCAGTAGAACGGGCTTGTCATTCAAAAGGACGTGACGGCGCAGCTTATTGTTCGCTTACTCTCTATTGTAATTGGATTCTTTTGTTCAATATAAACGTATCTCTTAACATAGAAATAAATAAATAAAATAACAATGTACAAGTCAAGAAGAGAGGTATTTGTACGTGACTATTTATAAAGTTACCATTTATGGGCTTTTGATTTGATGGCCCAATTTCGACAATGGAGTAATAGGGCAATTTTCTTGTGAGAACAAGAAAAAGGGGCCTCAGTATTTGTGAACTGTGATCTCATATTCACGTAACCTCTTAGCTCATCTCCGTTTCAATTTTTGTAATTACATTAAAAACAACTATATTTATTTTTCTGTTCAATTAAATAATATTCATTTTATAGTTTTATCATTACTTTTTCATTCTCGTTCACTCACAATCATTTTTAACATATATTAAAAATAAGTAAGGACAAACAAAGTTTCTCTAAATTTATATAAATCACTGCGTTTTCTTTCTCCCCTACTCACATCTACTCATAACCTCACCCTATAATTTATAAAATTCCCTCAGATTTTTAAGGGATAGACTAAGAATTCTCTTAATAAAGATACTTAAACTCCGTATCTAATTAAATACATGTAGAAGTTCCATTTTACAAATTATATTATTTCAAAACAGTATATATGATGTGCATTAGTTGTCGACACGTAGCATACCTTAGTGGCTTAGTCTTTTAAAGTATGCGATTTTGTATTAAAAATTTCTTTTAGCTGTTTCAACCTTTGTCCATCGCTCTCCTCACCCCAACTTCGGTCTTTAAGATTAAAAGATTGCTTATAAAATCCTAAAGCCAAATGTTAAAAAAAATCAATACGCCTGACCTATCAAGATTAAAATTTCCTACAAAAATCCTAAACCTAGACGGCTAGAAGTAATGTTAGAGATATTCTCGATGCATTAATATGATATTTTTTTTTAGAAATTCGTTTTTTTTTTTGTCATAATCCTGTTAAATAGTAAATTGATTGAAAACGTTGGCATTCATTAATGATTCATAAGACACTAAGATCGTTATACTAAGTTAGGCGGGTTAAAATGTTTAATAACTAGTTTCCAATAGCTATACGACCGTTCGAAAACAGTCAAAAGAGTAAAAATTTACACGGTTATGGTTAACTACTTAATAATCAGTTAGAGTTCAAAAAATGTATAGCGTGTTCTTAACCATCAGTTACAATCAGTTAATAACCGATTTCTTCAATACTAATTATGGGTTTGGATCAAATACAAATGAAATTAACGTGCTAACTGTGAGAATCAAGTAGGATAATTATATAACAAATAGAGTAATTATGTAATTATATCGTAGATTAATTATATAATTACTCTACGTGTGTATATAATTACCCTACTTGATTCTCACAATTAGCACGTTAATTTCATATGTCTTCTCCTACTAGTTATTAGGGGGTGTTTGGCCTAGCTTGTTTAACCATGCTTATAACTTTCTTTTTTACAAAATAAGCTTATTTTGGCCTAGCTCGTTTAGCCCCGTCGGAAATGCAAGAGTTATCAAACCAACTCGAAGAACTTTCCGACAAAGGCTTTATTCGTCCAAGCTTCTCTCCTTGGGGCGCTCCCGTCCTCTTTGTGAAAAAGAAAGATGGCTCATTTCGCATGTGCATCGATTATCGTGAACTCAATAAACTTACTATCAAAAATCGTTATCCTTTGCCACGAATCGACGACCTCTTCGATCAACTCCAAGGCGCAACGTGTTTCTCCAAAATCGATCTTCGATCGGGATATCATCAGTTGCGTGTTCGCGAAGAAGACATTCCAAAAACCGCATTCCGTACTCGATATGGACATTTCGAATTTTTGGTCATGCTCTTCGGCTTAACCAATGCACCCGCAGTATTTATGGATCTCATGAACCGCGTTTGCAAACCGTTTCTAGATAAATTCGTTATTGTCTGTATTAATGACATTCTCATCTTCTCTAAATCCAAAGCCGAGCATGAGCATCACTTGCGTTTCATTCTCGAAGTCTTAAGAAAAAAACGACTTTACGCCAAATTCTCAAAATGTGAATTTTGGCTAGAGGAAGTTCAATTTTTGGGACACATCGTCAACGACAAGGGTATTCATGTTGATCCCGCAAAAATCAAAGCCGTCAAAGATTGGAAGACTCCGACTACACCCACGGAAATTCGATCTTTCCTCGGTTTGGCCAGATATTATCGGCGTTTCATCCAAAATTTTTCCAAGATCTCTTTACCCCTCACTTCCCTAACTCACAAAGGACAGCCTTATGAATGGGGATCCAAACAAGAAGAAGCATTTAATACTCTTAAACACATGCTTTGCAATGCTCCCGTTCTAACCCTTCCCGATGGAAACGACGACTTTGTAGTATATTGCGATGCTTCTTGTCAAGGTCTCGGTTGCGTTCTCATGCAACGAGGTCAAGTTATCGCGTATGCTTCAAGGCAACTCAAGGTCAACGAGAAGAACTACAAGACTCACGATCTTGAACTTGGTGCCGTCGTTTTCGCACTCAAAATTTGGAGACATTACCTTTACGGAACGAAATGTGTGGTTTTTACCGATCACAAAAGCCTTCAACACATTTTTGACCAAAAAGATCTCAACATGAGACAACGAAGATGGGCTGAGTTACTTAGTGACTACGATTGCGAAATTCGCTACCATCCCGGTAAAGCGAATGTCGTGGTCGATGCCCTTAGTCGAAAGGTTAATGTCAAATCCGTCTTGCTTCTTAGCGTCACCGTTCAAACCGATCTCCAAGCCAAAATCTATCAAGCCCAACGTACCTCCGTTGACGAAGGCAACATGTACGACGAAATGTCATGTGGAGCCGAGCTTCAACTCGAAACAAAACCCGATGGCTTATTGTATTATCTCAATCATTTATGGGTTCCCAATCGCGATGACCTTCGTACTTGCATACTCGACGAAGCTCACAAGTCACGATATTCTGTTCATCCCGGTGCGGATAAAATGTATTTCGATCTTTGTTCTACCTTTTGGTGGCCGGGTATGAAGAAAGACGCAGCAACGTACGTTTCGAAATGTCTTACTTGCTCTAAAGTAAAAGCCGAACATCAAAAACCCTTTGGGTTACTCGAGCAACCACCAATCCCCATATGGAAATGGGAAGACATTGCTATGGACTTTATAATGAAACTACCCACTACACAAAAAGGCAACGATAGCATTTGGGTGATTATTGACCGATTAACCAAGTCCGCTCACTTTATTCGAGAAAAATACTCCGTTGAGCAACTTGCCCAAATCTACGTTCGCGAAATCGTGTGTCGCCACGGTTTACCTTTGACATAGCATCTCCGATCGCGATGCTCGATTCACGTCTCATTTTTGGCGATCACTTCAATAAACCTTGGGAACTCGTCTTGATCTTAGCACCGCTTATCATCCTCAAACGGATGGACAATCCGAACATACGATTCAAACATTTGAGGACATGCTTCGAGCGTGTGTACTCGATTTCGGTGGGAATTGGGATTCTCACATTCCTTACATTGAATTTTCTTACAATAACAGTTTCCATTCTAGCATCGGTATGCCTCCTTTCGAAGCTTTCTATGGTCGCAAATGTCGTTCCCTGATTAGTTGGAATGAAATCGGTGAAGCTCAAATTACCGGACCCGAAATGGTCCAAGAAGCCACCGACCGTATCGACCAAATTCGCAAGAACCTACTTGCCGCTAGAAGTCGACAAAAGAGCTACGCCGACAAACGGCGAAAACCGATCGAATTCAATGTCGACGATCTCGTCCTTCTCAAGGTATCCCCTTGGAAAGGAGTTGTTCGTTTTGGAAAGAAAGGAAAACTAGCTCCCCGTTTCGTAGGCCCATTCAAGATTCTTGAGCGAGTCGGAAAAGTAGCCTACCGACTCGAACTACCGGAAGAACTCACCGGTGTTCATCCGACCTTTCATGTTTCAAATCTCAAGAAGTGCTTAGCCGAAGGTAGTCTCCATATACCTCTCGACGAAGTACAAGTCAATGAATCAATGATTATGGTTGAACGACCCGTTGAAATCATGGACCGCAATGAAAAGAAAACCAAGCGAAGTCGCATTAAGTTAGTTAAAGTTCGATGGGAATCACGGCGTGGCGCGGAGTTTACATGGGAACGAGAAGACTCGATGAAGGAGAAATATCCATATTTATTTACATCATCTTAATTTCGGGACGAAATTTTCTAAAGTAGGGGATACTGTGACATTTGTCAATTTCGAGTTATTTTATACTTGTATTCTTAATGTAAACCCGACCCGTTTTGTATCCCGAACCTTTCGATATTATCAAAATGATGAATTGTATGTTAAATATTTGTTTTATAGTTGTTGGATAAAAAAACACCCTTTTCGGTTCTTAAAATTCCCCGAAAACGCTCAAAACGAACTCCAGGGACTAAAACTACCAAAATGGAGACTTGAATGACCCATTTGTAGTTTGTGCTTTCTTAGGTCTATAACCAACCCATTTTCATGAAACACCATTTATGAAAGACCCATTCAACTTACCCTATATATACACACCCATCTTCTTCATTTGTGCTTGCTCATTTCTTCATTTCTCTCTCAAATTCTTGAATTCTAAGGTTGTTCTTCATAAGCTAATCTTTCATTTTAACTAACTTCTCAATACTTAAAGCTTGATGTTACAACATATATATAATATACACTCCTTGTTTACCTTCGGTCTTTCATTTCTCCGGTCTCGGCCGGTTGAAATGTCGGGCTAGTAAGGCAAGGTTACATGGAGGACTTTGTAGTCCTTGTTTATATATTTAACAAATCTAACCATATAACTTGTTATACTTGCTTAACTTCTACATATTTTAGTTTATTGTTCATATTTGTCAAGTTCCATGGTATTGGGTATATGGTGACTAGCCTCGGTTTCATCCCGAGTTGAGAACCGAACCAAAAACCGAACTTTTGTTTAAAAGCTTTATTGTTAACTTTTTGAATGTAAAACTTGAGTATTATTATTTATAAGTTATTTTACAAGTTCCATGGTAATTGGGTATGTGGTAACCATCCTCGGTCTTATTCCGAGTCAAGGACCGAACCAAAAATCGAACTAAACCGAGTTCACTCGCTTAAGACACACAAGTGTGTTTTTGGCCACCAAAACTCATATTTTCTTCAAGATTATATTTTAAATCAATTTTAGTTAATTTCTAAACATACTTGGCATGTCGGTAACCAACTTGATCTTATAACAAGTTCGAACCGATAAGGTCGTATACTCGCTTAACGAACGTTAAGGTTCTTCACAATAGAACTACATACTTTGTTAAGTCTATTTTGATTTTATTGAGTTATCTCATAACATTTATTATTTTGGGAAGTTAACTGTGAGCTTGGTCAATTATCAAGTCTCGAACCGACAAACCCGAACACTCGTTTTGGTATTCTTATAACCAAGGGTTTTGCAATATCGCATTTTAACCCACATTATTACTTAACATAGGTTGAGTAAAAAAAGAAAAAAACTAATGAATAGAATACCGAGACCCGGTTTCGAGTAAACTTATTTTACAAAACTCGTTTCTTTAATTTCTCAAATATTTACATTTTAAATCCTAAACTTTATTTATTTACTTTATTTGTCATGTATTTTATTTTAAACCCTTCCAAGACTACCTACTAACACGAGACCCGTTTAATATAGGTCTTGCTCGTTAAACCGATCTCTCCGATTATTCACGACATTATCTTTTAAGTTACTTGTTAATGTGAGTACTTTTTCATCCCCCGTTTTCCATTTTTCATTTTGGGGGTGGCATTGCATACTTATTCAAATTCAAATGATTTATACTTGAGTCTTAAACCACAACACGTATTGTATATGTTTACTTAAATAAATGCTCGATTTGGTGTTATATGCTTTACATGATTATGTGCAAATTCTTGAATGCTAAGGCGGGTAGCCTCTTGAATGCTAAGGCGGGTAGCCTCATCAAAGTATGATCATACGTTAATTCCGAGTATATATGGTATCCCCATATAGAAAGGTGTCGTCAATGTATTCTTATTGACGATTTCATTATTGTCGTCAATGTATTCTTATTGACGGTTTTATTATCTAAATTGTTGCTATTATTTATTGTTTTCATATACTAGTTGTGGATTTCATACTATATACTTATTGTCCAAAACTATGAAAATTGTTCACCAACCTTCGTGTTGACAAACTCTATTTTATGCAATGTTACAGGTTTGATGTTAGCTTGATTGGATTACTTGAAGAAACTTATTATCTTGGCTTTAGGATATTAGAAAATAAAAGAACAAGTTATTTGTTTATCTATCTATTTGGCATTTTGTATGAACAATTGTTGTGTTATTTATGATGATATGGATTTAAATAAGCTGTTTAAATATTGTAACTTTATAGTGTCATTGTGCAATGAGCAATCATGTCGCGCCTCGACGTTTCCGCCTTCATTGGTCGGGGTGTGACATTTGCTTTCAAATGGTGGTGGATTAATAATTATTGAAGCAACTTATTACTAACAAATTAAAGAATAATGGATTTAACAACTTATTATCAACTTGTAGAATATAAGCCATCAGGCTCCTTCCCAAACCCCCCCTAAACCGCTTTCGGTTTTAAGTCAATTTATGTCTTAGTTTCGATGTTTGGATTTGCAACCCTTGGCTAACCATGTAGTCTTGTACCTATTTCCAAATGATATCTTTTTCATTTTAAATCCGAAATCCGCCATTGTTGCAATGAAATCGATATACAAGAACAAATCTTGAATCGGATGATCAACGGGAATCCAAATTGTCACCATGTCAAGGTTCTATTTCGATGACTCTATTCTCTACCCCAATTGTTGTATTTCTTGTTTTGTTATACAATCATTTTGTTGATTCGATTGACAATAAATCCAGTAATTAAGATGTGGGTTTCAATTTGTACATCTTTTCTGTGCATAAATTGATTAATAGGGGTTTGCATGAACCATTATGGATCTTCGGTTTTAGTTTTGAATTTAAGTAACTTATAATAACAACAAGTTAATAACAAAGAGTGTAACCCCAATGTGTAATGATCAAATAAATAATTTTTAGTTAACAAAAAGATTTTGGCTCAAATTTCATTATTTTATGCCAATTTATTTTTTCGGCCCAAATGGCAAAACTGAAAAAACCGAAATAGAACAGTTGTCATAAACGGAAATTTCAGTTTTTGGTTCGGTTTGAGCCAAAACAAAGCCATTCACAACCCCACAGTTCTAATGTATTAATAATGTAAATCATTCACTAGTGTTTAATATTTGGTAAAACTGATATTTTTATCCTAATAGGATCCTGGTGGTCAGAGACATTAAACGAATTGCGCAGTCGATTCGTACAAACAATCATAGAATTCAATCAAATGATAGAACAATCAGTCTGTATTCCATCAATAGGCATTATTCCATCATCCCAACCAATGACAGAGTGACACATCATGCTCAAATTGCTTGGAAAACAATTTCCGAGAAATCATATTCTTCCATCAGTAAGATTTCTCAAGCATTTAGCTTGGCAGTAACCCGGTCATATGTAGTTATACCCGGTGTATATGCATTTGTAGTCGGGAATGCGGCATTTGCACAAACGAGTCAAAATCTTGAATCTTTTCAACCAAGAAACAGTCTTTATACACACGCAGAAGATGGACACGCATTCTTGATATCATCAATTATTTCACTATTTGAAGGAATAATATTATTAACCCGAGCTATATATTTAGCAATCTTATTCTCGCCAACTATAGCAACCGCCCCTTTTGCAGAATATTTTGGTCACTCGTCAAGAAAACACTGGTTACATCTTGTAAGACGTACGTTAGAAATAGCGGGTCCTGCTTTTATCAAATGGGGTCAATGGGATGCAACAAGGCCCGACCTTTTTCCTCGGGACTGGTGCTCCGAGCTTTCTAAACTTCACACACAAGCACCCGAGCATAGCTTTTCCTACACGAAAAAGATGGTTGAGAAGGCGTTTGGACATAAAATATCTGAAATTTTTGATGATTTTGAAGAGGTTCCGGTAGCTTAGCTTCTGGAAGCATTGGTCAAATTCATCGAGCGGTTTTGAGATATAAGTATCATGGGAAGGCGATTAAGCCTTTGGTAGTTGCAGTTAAAGTTAGACATCCAGGAGTTGGTGAATCAATTAAACGAGATTTTGAGATTATTAATGTGGTGGCAAAAGTTTCAAGATTTATACCTACTTTGAAATGGTTGAGATTGGATGAAAGTGTGCAACAATTTGCTGTTTTTATGATGTCTCAAGTGGATCTTGCTCGTGAAGCGGCTCATTTGAGTCGATTTATTTACAATTTTAGAAGATGGAGAGATGTTTCATTTCCGAAACCGGTGTATCCGCTTGTGCATCCTGCGGTTTTGGTGGAAACGTTTGAGCAAGGAGAGAGTGTTTCGTATTATGTTGATGAACTTGAAGGACACGAACGGTTGAAGAGTTCTCTTGCTCATATTGGAACTCATGCGCTTTTGAAGATGCTTTTGGTAACATTTTTTTAGCTCTGATGCTTTCACTTCTTTGTTTGCATGGTTATTAATCATAAACGAGCCGAACCAAGCCCGAGCTCACCTCTCGAGCTCGTTTTGTTTCGAGCTGAGATCGTGAGTTGTTTTTCAAGCGTGATCTCGGCTCATTCATTAGTTATTATTTAGTTTATATACCATTTAAATTACAGTTTTGTATATAGCATAATATATGTCTTTTAGTTATTCTATCCTTATTTTATACAATAACAATTATTATTATTATTATTATTATTATTATTATTATTATTATTATTATTATTATTATTATTATTATTATTATTATTAAACTTGAAACTTCTACCAATAATTAGCTCATTTAGGCTCGCCATCCAGCTTGAACATGATAACTGAAGCTCGGGCTTGTTTATCAAAACAAGCTTATTTTTACGCTCGTTTATTAGTTATTAGTTAATTTATATACATTTTTAATTACATATTATGTATATATTTACAATTAAAAATTTATATATGACACAGTATATGTTTTTTTTAATTATTTTATCATAATTATATATGTAATAATAATGATCACATAAATATAAAAGTTATATAAATAATAGGCATGTTTAGGCTCGCGAACCAGCTTGAGCGCGCTAATTGAATCTCGGGCTTGGGCTTGCTTATTAATCAGGCTTATTTTTTGACTCGGGCTTGAGCTCATGTAAGCTCGGTGCGACTGGAGCTTTTAACAAGCTGATTTCGAGCAGCTAACGAACAGTGTGGCACGTTTACACCCCTAGTTATGATAATTTGTAAAGTTGGTAACTTTTATGAATTGGTCAATTGGGTTCATGTTTTTATCTAACGGTTTAAATGGGCCAACTCAAAATAATCTGCTAAAGGGGAGCGAGTCAAATAGGTTGAAAGCCCCCAAAATATATTTTAATGCATGCAACCTCCATATTATGGTTTTTGTAATCATATTAACGCATTGATTATTAACTTCATTCAAAATAATTTGTCTTGTTTCAGGTTGACAACTTCATTCATGCCTACATGCATCCCGGAAACATCCTCGTACAAAACAAATCATCGCGTAAAGGAATCTTTAAATCAAAGCCACATGTTGTATTTCTTGATGTAGGCATGACAGCTGAGCTTTCAAAGAATGACAGAATTAATTTGTTAGAATTTTTCAAGGCGGTTGCTCGTAGAGACGGTGCTACTGTAGCAAAATGCACATTAAGGCTATCGAAGCAACAAAACTGTCCTAACCCTCGAGCCTTTATAAAGGTAAGAGTTACTCGGATGGTCCTTGTGGTATGTCCATACAGCAAGTTTGGTCCTTAAGTTTGAAAAATTACACGTATGGTCTCAACTATTTCGAAAGTGCAACACGGATGGCCCTTGGAATGGATGGACGTTAGTTTTCAGTTAAGTGCATGTGAAATGACTAAAATACCCTTACTGCTGAAAGACAAAAAAAAGAGGTGGGTCCCTCATCTTTTTATTCTGTCTTCCAGCAGAAAGGGCATTTTAGTCATTTCACATGCACTTAACTAGAAAAACTAAAGTTCATTTAATTCCTAGGACCATCCGTGCTACACTTTTGAAATAGTTGGGACCATAAGTTTAATATCAAACTTAAGGACCCAACTTGCAATATGGAACCACAGAGACCATCTAAGTAATTGTATCTAAATGTAATGTAATTTGTATTTTTTTTTGTTTTAGTTGCTAGTAAATGTTGTTAATTTGGATGTTTTGTGTTAATAGGAAGTAACAGAAGCGTTTGACTTTTGGGGTACTCCTGAAGGCGATCTTGTTCACCCAGCTGATGCGATGCATCAGTTGCTAGAGCAAGTGAGGCGCCATCGGGTCAATGTGGATGGAAATGTGTGTACCGTGATGGTTACGACTTTGGTTCTCGAGGTATGTTGTTATTAATATTTTTATCATTATTTTAATTTTAAATGCAAAAGGTAAGAAATAGGATGGAAGTTTGGTGTGTTATGCAAAAGCATGGTTTTTCCTTGCGAGATTTGTGTCAATTTTGACAAGTTTTCTTTATGAATTGGTTGATTTGGGTTAGGGCTTTAAACGAGCTGAGCCAGCTTGGACTCGGGCTCGAGCTTGAATTTAAACTAGCCAGCTCGGTTTGGCTAGTTTATTTTATCGAGCTGAAAAGTCGAACTCGAGCTCATCTTGAAAGAAGCTTGAGCCAACTCATGGCTCATCATTAAATAAGAAGCGAGGCAGCTCTTTAAATTTCTCCTACACATACTGATATATAGAAGACAAAACTTAATTTTTTTAACGTACGCATATGTATTGTTTTTGTTTGTTATTTATTAAAGATCGAAAGGTGGATTCAAATGATACATGTATTATCTTTGTTTTCTTTCCTCAATTTTTGTATGTTATTATTATATGTATATTAAAATTTGGGGTCTAATTTAAACGAGCAAATCCAGCGAGCTAGCCGTCGAGTGAGCCACAAGCTGAGCCAACCCTAGCTTGGGCTCAGACTCGGCTCGTTTACAAACGAGCTTTTTCTGAGCTAACTGCAAGCTTTTTGAACAGCCCCGAATTTGTGTCATGTTATTAAAAAAAATAGCTTAAAAGGAAACGGGTCAAATCACAGAGTTGAAAACTTGATGAAAATTGAACCTGGTCAAAAAAATTATATTCAAAAATGGCTTTTGATTTGGTGTTGTATTTATTGCAGGGTTGGCAAAGGAAACTGGATCCAGATTATGATGTGATGCATACACTACAAACGTTGTTACTCAAAGAAGATTGGGCAAAGTCATTAACTTACACAATAGAAGGGTTAATGGCTCCCTAAAGTAGTAAAAGATTTTGTAAAACCGAGTGTTTATAGTGTCTAAAGTGTCTTGATTTGTTTAATCTTGCCACAATCATGCGGTGATCAAACAATTTTTGAAAGAAAATTTTGGCAATGGTCCTAAAAAGTTCATGAAAGCACAATGTTAGTGACAGATATTACACAAACGATATCTTTTGTTTGTTCATGTTCTCTTGTATAAACGGGTTGTGCGATGGATCAAAACCGATACCAGTTCATTTTTTATTGCTAGTTGAAAACTGAAATGAATCAAATCTAAGTCACTTCTGATTTGATTGCTGCAGTAGTAAGTTGTCTTGGGGAAAGAGGAGACATTTAAGTCACTTCCGACGGTTTGAATGCTTTAACACATGTATATAGGTTGGTCTTAAAAGTCGTCTTGTGGGGAGTTTTAGATCAAAGGATATAAATTGATATAGATAAAAGAAATTGCTACCCAGGACTTGTGTTCGGGTCGTGTATCAGTTAAGCTATGGTGGTGGCAGTGCTACAGCTCGGGTAGTTTTGGCCCAACAAGCGCTTAAAAAGCTAGTTAAGTTCAGGTGGTTTTGACCGGACAAGCAGTTAAAAAGCTAGTTAATTACGTAAATATGAGTTTCATGCCCTTTATTTTAATGTTTTTGAGTGTTTTTGGAGCTGATCATGATTCATGCATAGCATGGGCCGGCTAAGCGATCCGACTCACATTGGGCCTAGTGCACAGGTGGTTGGGTCGATGGTGGGACTAAGATTATAAATATTTGAAAAGATTTAACATGGACAAGAATGCTAAGAAACTAAATGTCTAGTTTTCGATACCTTGGGATGTTTTAATTAAGCATAAAAGTAAGACACTTTAAAATGACAATTAATCGAGTTTGTGGGATTAAGATGGTTGATTATGTGTGTAGGGCCAGCTTGAATTATGTATGTTAAGTTATGTGCATGTGGAGATTTATGGACATGTGCTTTAGGGCAAATAATAGATAGCGGGATTAATAAATTGGTTAATAGAGTGATTATGAGTAATATATTGTATCTATGAATGTGTTCGTTCATGTAAACTGAAGAATATATACAGTTAATACTATTAAACGGGTTTGCTGAAAACGTTGAGAATTGTATGCAAAAAATGGGTTCATATGGTCATTCGTTGGGTGTGTGAAACCCTAAGCCGGAGCCTAAGATTGCAGCTCCCATTTGCGATTGTACTACCTAAATATCTACGATTTTAAATGACACAGCTGCAGGAAGTTACACATGCAAGAATATATATATAGATGCCGGAAGCTATACATCATGCAAGAATCTCTAAAAGTTTAAAGAATCTGACTTTGACAAAATTTACATATCTAAAATAAAACTTTAATCCAAAATTAAAATATTCTCATTATAAGAGTAACCGTTTAACCCCGAGTTCACTAACAATACCATAACCTATTTAACGATCACAAAGGGCAGAAAAACGAACAACAAATGTGATTAAAATCTAAAACCATTCTTACCAGACACGTTGAAGCTAAAAACAGACCAAGAAAGAACAAAATGGTTAAACTAGTGCAGCAAGTATGTTAGTTTTAAAGATCCTAAGTCAGAACTGTACACTGAAGATAAAAACAGAGATTTTGAAGCGGTTAAGCTGGTTTTCTTCAAGAGTTATCTTGTGGTTGATTATAATCCCATGTTTTCTTTTTGGTTGTGATCAAAGTTGCAAATGAGAGTCATATAGAAACAAGAACTTGTAGACTTTATTACCTGCAATAACAATATCAATATTTAAAAAAAAATGTATGCGGCCCGTATGACTTGTAATTGCTGTATATGTAAGTTCTGCCCTTAAATAAGAAGTTTTTGTTGTAGCTACCAGCTAGTAAAAATCTAATTATTGAATAATTAGCAAATTTGTTTCAAGAATGCAAATCCAAAAACTGGTCAAAGTCAAAAAAGAAACCGACAAGAGTTTGCGATCAAAGTAAATACCAGTTTAACTTTCAAAGTCAAAGAACAGAAAGAATACCTGCTGATCACCAACTTCATTTAATTCCGATTCAAAATCCTCAAACATCAATGTGAAATCAAGAAGGGATCACAACACCTACAATAGTAATCTAATTTAGATATTATTTAACCAAGGATCCAAATAATGGCTGTGTGACATTATTCGGGTGTTTGGATAATTGGATAGCTACATTTATCCCATTTTGACACCTTAATAAACAGAATCAAGTATTGCTGACTTATAGAATCAGAATCTATTAAAGAATCAAACTTTATTACATCTATTACCTACCCAGATTATGAAAGTCTGACTATTTTGACACAGATAATCTTATAATCCAACCAGTTTAACTAAACACTCAAAAATGATTACTACTTTACTTAAAACTGCAATAATTAGTTTAACTGCAAAAAATGGTTTTCCATATAAAACATAAAGCATTAAATGCCACATTTTATGTTCTGGATTCCATGTTTGTCTCAGCAGAAAAAGTAAGTTGATTTCACGCCAGAACACAAACATTGAATATATCTATAGATTTTTTTTTAAACTTTTTTAAATAATTCCTCAAAGGGCTAAAAAAGAACCTGTTTCATGTGACGTAATTTGATCATAAGCCAGGTAATGTTCACTTGCAACTCTTGGTCTCTACTCTCTACTCAACTTTGTCACTGATTCTGAAATTAAAACCAAAAAAAAAAAGGACACAGTCCAACATTAATTTGAAACTCCCAGGTAACTGAATAATTAAAAGGGTCTTTATAAGAGAACAATATATTTAGTTTTAACTATAACAGAAAAATAACCTGCCAACATTTTGTCTTTCTTATTTTTTTCTTTGGGAATTTCATACACAAATTAATACTTTTTAAAAAACTGATTTAAGAGATCGTGAGCCTAGATATGAACGAACTCTTTGTTCAATACTTTTTATTAATCAAAAAGAAACTTGCAGACACAATAAGACCTCAACCCACATAACCTTATTTAACCTAAACACACTCGAATTCAAACTCCTAACTTCTAGATTTTCAAATTAACATGCAGAATAATCAAACTAATAACCCGATAAACCTAAAACTTTCAAAGAATAAATAATAAACTTAACACTTTAACCCCTTCAACTTTCTTTATGACCCATTTCAGGATTAACTTCCAAAATGAATAAATACAGTTTGGGTGACTTTTGATTGGTTCCTTTAACTTAGCAAAAGATGACAGTGAACAGTTGTATTTAACGGATCAAAAAGGGTAATACTAAATACTGATGCATTTTGTCCACCTTTTAAAACCCCGCGCATAGTAATGATCTAAAACCGTCTCGTTTTTAATTTAATTTTAAAATGTACCCATTTGACATGTTGACAATAAAAAATAATCCAAGATGATCCACTAACTAAACGGGTCAATATTGCCACATCCAATCTTTATTCATAAACAAAAGTCGGTTTTTTCCTCTAAAAAGACATATAACCAAGATTATATCAGTCACAAAAACCCGTCACAAAGAATAGTTTTTTTTCTTAAATAAGATATATATTTACCCAAAGACTCTTACTTTACTTGTGAAACCTTGTGAATTTCTTCAACCGCAGCATTAACACTATGTATAGCCATTTTCTTGACCTGAAACCGTTCAAGAAATTAATATAACACTCAAAATATGGAGAAATAACTTTAAACTAAAGTGTTAAAATATTTACATCTATCATTTTTCCTTTTGCTTTGTGAGTTACTGGAAGTTGACAGATTTCATCACTCAACTTTAAGCACACGGATGCACTTTCGGGCGATATGGATTCAAAGACCACATTAACACATGACTGCATACACAATAATAGTCGTAATTAAATGAAAATCTTAAAAGCATAGTATTTATGAGATTCAACAATTTGGTTACATCCACAATTGTTGTATAATCTTCATAATTTTCAGTAAAAGAACGATCTTAAACAAACCTAACCAAACGAGCATAAATGAATGTAAATAACGAACATTAAAAAATCTAAATGAACAAACGAGACATGTTCATATTCGTTCGTTTAACTAGATGAGCAAAATATTTTGGTTCATGTTCATTCATTAAATAAACGAACTTCCACTGAACAGTTCATGAATTGTTCACTGAACCTGGTTCGTTTACAGGCCTACAAAAGGCATTGTTTATTTAAAATCAAACGATTTAAAAAATAAGATATATGCTACTTTATTTGAAAAGCTGTAACAACTTACGTTCTTTTGACTAACTGGCGTTAACTTTTCTGTTAAAAGGGTGTTAAATGACTAAACTACCCCTTAATAATTAAAAATAATCATATAGATAATATATTACTTACTTTTTTACCCTTTCGCTTAGAAAACAAATAATCAAAATTAAAAAAATATAATAATAACCATAGTAGCTATGTGATTCAACAATTTGCTTACATTTAAAAATGTTGATAGGATACTTATAATCTTCATAACTTTTTAGTGGCAATAAAGCAATAAAAGAAATATATTCTACCTTGCTTTTCTTTACTTGACAGGGACATCCAGCCGGAATAATAACAGCTTCACCAATATGTTGCTCGAATGTCCATGGTTCCACATCTGGTTAATAATGCTAATTATAATATAATTACGGAAATAAAAACTAACCCGAATTCAAAAAACCTTCTAGAAACTACTTCGTAATAATGTGCAAGGATAATAATTCTTACCAAATTCTTCCTTAAGACACCTTTTATGAAAAGCATTCAAATAAAAGCTCTCATCAAGAATCGGATGAACAACCTATGTTACAATGTTAAGTAATCACTTTGATACTTGATAATTTATTCCGGGGAGTGTTTGGATGCAAGTATAAACTGATTATAGGGTGTTTGGATGCATGTCTTGAAAGTGGTTATGTGATTTCGAATACTCAGTCAAAACCAAACAACCATTTGTAATTAAAGTCACTATTTTTTTGTACCTTTATAGTCAATCAAGCTATCCAATCCAATGAAACTATTTATAAACATTTAATCTTTTTTAAATCAAGTAAGGCAAATGAAAGCATCTTAGTTACTAATAAGTGATAGCTTTTTTTCCCAGTTAACTTGAGTTAATCGTGAAGAAAAATATTTCATGAAATAATAAATAGTAATCAAGGACCAAGGTTACTAATAGGTTTCATGATTGTTCAATTTTAGTGAAACTGGAAAAAAAAAACAAACCTAAATAGCAATCAGGATTTATATGTTTGATTTGCCTCAATTTTAAATTTTTTCCTTAACATTTAAAAAGGTTGTAAAAGTACTCTTTGCGTGTGCTGAGCGCTTTAAAAACACAATTACCTCATTAACTGACTTTGATTTTGATGCTTCAAGTCAAAATCACTTTAAAGACACATCCAAACACCACCAGAATTGCGTTTTATTAATTAAAATGATACCTTTAGGGGAGAGCAACACGATGAATTAAGCTGGTTGGAATACTTTCTAAGAAACTCAACAAGTTTGTCCACGTCTTCTCTACGAAAAACATCCCATTGGGCCCCACAAGTATCAACAACCTTCCCTTCATTACCGCTAGAACAACTTTCATCCTCGTCATCACATAAATCTTCATCCGAATCACAATTGCTCGAATCATCGTCGGAAAACACACACGGGCCATCATCATTGGGAGTTTGAGTCAGTTCTTCATTTGTGTTATCCTCCAACTCCGATTGTTGAGTTACTTCGCTACTAAACGATGATTTCCCACACGCGTCATCAATTATGTTTTTATTTTTATTCTTCCTCGAAGACTCGTTATGATCTTGTGAACTATATTTCTTCAACAAGATCTTTACTTTATTGAGCTTCTTTTCAGAAATCAGAAGTTCAGTGGCGTGCACAAGAATATTAACCTGTATCAAGTAACTAGTTTCATACCAACCAATAACAAAAGCAGTTACACAAAAGTAAATTATCATGATTTATTTTACCTAATTATGTTGGAGCATTTAGAATTTAAATACATACCATATCATACGCATGATAGCATAACTTCGTTAAAAATTCACCCTCGATAAGATCTTCAGGTCTACCATACGAGAGGCAAACAAAAGGACCCAAGTCAACGTTTTGACTTTCGAGTGGCACGTTAGCCGCCAAATTTAGAATGCCCGTTAATGGATTAGTATACTCTTGAAGTGGTAGAGCATGCATCACAGCATCATAATGACTTGGAAAATGTTCTTGGAAGATTCTAGAAGATAAGCAAACTTGAAACTTCAACTTCTCATTCCGCACGTTCGCGTGTGTTTTCCCGCCCATAAATATCTGTTGCCTACCCGTTTGCACATCAAACCAATCCGAAAAATTTTTCAATTTTGTTTCTTTATTGTTTCTTGATTTCACACTTCTATCAAGATACATGAAGAACATGAAAATAGGATCCCAACTCAACTCTACATCACTCTTGATCACATCTTGAATAATCAAAGGTTGACATTTGACCCAATGTTTTGTGAAATGTTCAACATTTTTGTCACCGAGATCTTCTTTTGTTGAGAAACGCAAAGTCTTGTTAGTCAGGATTTCACTTTCACCATCAATTTTGTCATTTTCGTCACACAATGTGCAATATAAAGAATCAAGATCGAATATAGTTGTGAACTTGCTATTGCAAACGGTTTCTTTTGCACGTTTTTCAAGATCTTTTGTCGAATTGAAAGGTGGGTGACAAACTAAACCGAGACTGCCGTCACCACAACCACCTAAATTCTTTGGTGGGCATTCTATACTTCCGTCTACACTAGTTTTCCACTTCCATAATATATCAGTGGTTATATTTTTAAGATCCTTAAAGCCCCTGTGTAAGTGTCCCTCACGAAATTCCCGACAACAAGATAAACAAAGAATGTAAGAACAGCTTTCACAGCTTCGGTAAACACCCACAATGAAAGCTTTGCAAAAACCACTGCAAAAAATAAAAATGTTTAATGATTCCAACATTTGGCCTTAATCAAACCTTGAAAACAATCTTGTAAAAATAAAAGTGGTCATTTCAACCTATTGGGTTTTAGCTAATTGATACGGGTGTAAACGAGCCAACAACTCATGACCTATTCGAGATCGGCTCGTCAAAAGCTCAAACAAAGACGAGCTTAAGCGAGCCCAAGCCTTAAAAAAACCTTGTTTAGCAAACAAGCCCGAGATTCACTTATCTAGCTCAAGCTAGCTCGCAAGTTTACACAAGCCTATTATTCATATAACTTTTATTTATTGTGTTGAATGTATTTTGATATAATAATATGTATTATATAAAAAAATATAGCATACCTAAATAATATGCATTATGATATGTATAAAACCTATAATTAAAAATAATAAAAAAGTATATAGATTTATTAATAAATAATAACCAAGCCGAGCTCAAGCTTTAGAAAAAGAACTCGAAACAAGCCGAACCAAGCTCAAGCTTTCGTAAATCAAAATGAGCTAAGTGTTTGCACCCCTATTAATTGATAACAGAGAAAGGGTAAAAAGATCATTAGGTAACATACCAACATTGCTGCTTTAAAGAGCCGATAGCCTCATGAATTTGTAGCTCGGTGTGGTCTTTTCCTAAAGTTTTCACAAAAAAAAAAAATGCAACTGTTGTTTTCGATCACTAATTATAAAGATGGGAAAAGGAAAAGGATCATCTACCTTTGATTTTAGCTTCGATATCCATCTCAATGTATTTTTCTTGATTTATTTGTTCAATTAATGGAAGGAGCAAATGAATCATGTATAAAAGTTGTTGACTTTTGTCAAATTTCCCCTCGTCACTGTAAACAACAAGATCCTGGAATGCAACAAAAGTGGACTGGTTATTACTCTATTAGTATGTACAAAACAACGTTGACATGTCATAAGTGGGTCCCAATCAAACCTTGGTTTTGACTTCTTTTGACTTTTCGGGTTCACAAACACTACAGCTGCACGCTCCACTGCAAACAGGGCACTGTTTCTTGACTTCCGCCTTATCATGAGACCTGATTTTATTCAAATAACCAGACTTTGTAATTATTTATTTATCCTTTTTTAGAATGGCATGTTTTATATATGCATATATATACACACTCACAAAGTGTAGTTTTGTCATTTATAACATGTAATCAGATGTTTACAGATGTGTAATAACTAATTTACATATTTGTAAAATCATAAAAGTACATGTAATAAAAAGACAAAGCTACCCTAAAATAATATTTAATATAAAAGATAAACATAAAAAATGATTAGTTGCTAAAAGTTCCTTAAGTTCTTAAAATATTTGGAAGTTTTGAAATGATCCTGGTCCTATACATACAGGGTAAGGTTAAAATGAAAACCCACTTGAGTTGTGAAAACCCGCGAAAACCCTATGTAACATCGTTTTTTTTTTGTTACATGTAATATATGTTGTAACATTTAATACAAAACATCGAAACATCAAAAAAAAATGTTTTGCTATTTTTTAACATTTTTTACTAATTTTTATATATGTTTTCAGGAGAGAGAAAAAGTTATATTTATATTTACATTTTTTATTCACTTTAATTGTGGACCACAAGATTTAAACATTAATTAAAAACATGTGGTTCAGAATGAGTTTCTAGAGTTTTCACAACTCAAGTGGGTTTTCATTTTATACTTAGCCCATACATACATACATACATATTATATATATATATAAACAAACCTCGCGCGGATACAGTCTTCACAAAAAAAGTGTTTTTTGCAATTCAAGCATTTGACAAGAACGCGATAGCTACACATCCGACACCAATGGCACTTCTTTGTTGCGGCTTTCACAGCAGCTTTAATATCTGGTAAAATCTATACAACAACAACAAAAACGCTTCAAATCTCCTTAGCAAATAAAAACACCAATAAAATAAAAACAATAAAACATTTTGAATGAAATTTAGGTTATAACTTATAAAAGAACATAAATCATTTACAATTATGTTAATAACAACATCCCGCATTGTAGCCGTTCATTAAAAAAAAGAACGAAAGAAAGAAATTGGTGTTATAACCTTGGTATTAAAAAGCACACTAAAGGCATGTGTAGGGGTGTAAACAAGCCAAGTCGCACATGAGTTGCTCGCTAAAAACTCGAATCAAGCCTAGCTTAAAAGAGCTTGAGGTTAAAAAAAGGCTGTTTAGTAAACGAGCCGAAGCTTCACTCATCGAGCTCGAGCTGGCTTGTGAGTGTAAACAAGCCTATTATTTATAAATTTTTTATTTAATATTTTAAACATACATTAATATAATAATCAATATTATATATAAAATTGTGATAAAAGTAACTAAATAATATACATATAAAAAAGTTTAAATTCAAATACTGGGTAGATCATGCTAAAAACATAAGAGATAGATAAACAAATTATATAAATTAAATTGCGCCTCGCGTACGAAAAGCATTGTGGTTAGGACCCTATAGCCTTGTGGGGCCTAAACTTCTAAAAATCAAGGTTATAACTTACAAACAAGCATAATTATAACAATTAATATGAAACTGATAAAATTATGTTATTAAAAACAACCTGCATTGTGGCAATAGGAACCCGGTCAATGTTCTTCGATCTAAAAAGCCTTGTATGCACCGAACACGAAGTGGAGCCCGAAGCCCCAACTTTAACATTATTGACAGTAACAGGTGGTGATGAAGGTGAACCTTGTGAAATTTCCAACCTCCCATACTTCAACTCTTTAACAATATCTTCTTTCGGCGACTCGTTCCCCCTTTTCTTCTCGATTTGCCGATTCAAATACCCTTGAATCAAATCCAACTGCAAATCCCCCTTTTTCAAATTCATCTTCTTTAAAGCATCATCAAGATCCTCCGAAATATCCACTGATGACTTCAAATTACCTTCCTTTACGTCTCGTTTACGCCGTTTTCGAGACAAATTTGAACCAATCGAATGACTTGAATGACTTTCATTTTGAATTTTGGTTTTCCTCCTTTTGTGATTAACCCTAATTTTGTCACTAGGGTTTTGTTGTACTTTGCGATTATTATTATTATTACGTCTGTCGAGCTTTAAACTCTCCGGCACCGGTTGATTGGTTTGACGGAGACGGCCTTGAAGACAATGCGCTTCGCAGAGAGTCCGGCCCGGCGCCGCAGGCCGCCGGCACCGCCATTGCCGGCCGTCGTGTCTTTTGCAGCGCAGATCGTCTGGTAAATCGGCACCGTTTCCTGCCATTTTTTTAGGATATTGTTGGTGGGTTTTGCTAAAGATTACTGGGTTTTGGAGATTATTGAGGAAAGATTGAAACTTTGATCGGGAATTTGTTGGGGGTTTTGAAGGAAGATGAACTAGGGTTTTGGTTTTGGATAAAAGGGGGAAAAATAGAATTTAGATTGTGTTGTGTTGTGTTGTGTTGTGTTGTGATATCGATGGGGGTAAAGTGAGATTATAGTCATTAGTCAAGGCCAAGGGTATCTTGAATAATTGTCACGGATTCTGTGCATGTGAAATATATGTTTGATTTATATAATATAAAAAATGAAATTAATCTTTGTGTGGTGTTAAGGAGACACCTTGTATTTCATGTAATTTATGTTTAATTTCAGTCGTTATCATTTAGTTTAAGATGTATCAAGGTGATAGATATGAGATTAGGTAAGTATGTGGTTTTCACTAGTTGGATCTTTAAACTGAACGGGTTTTATCTCACCGCATTGTCGTGTCTTCGAGCGAGTGCTCACGGGCGTTGGCCTTAGATGAGGGTTTTTCCCGGATCGAAAGACGAGTGTATCCCGATGTGGTGAATTTAGCCAACAGCCCATTTGAAGGATTCGTTAGTTGTTTTTGTGTACTTTATGAAGTGAATAGTCAATTGTTACCGAACAAAGTGTAAGATAGTCGTATAGTTATATGAAGAAGAAAAAATGGCAATTCGTTGGTCATTTAAAAAAAATCTTTGTGTACTTTATGAAGTGAATAGTCAATTGTTACTAAACAAAATGTAAGACAGTCGTATAATTATATGAAGAAGGAAAATGACAAGATATTATGTACGTTTTGCAAATTGCATCGAACATAAGTTGTATCTTCGGTGTTGAGTGAGCCTATGACTTTCAACTTTCAAGGTTCACTGAATTCATATTTTATGAAGTGTAGTAATGAAAAAGAAAACGTATTTGTAAGGAAAAGAATACACTGAAAAAATAATAACACTAAAAAAAATAATTTGTTTCATAAACGACAACATTCTCTAACTATGAGAAAAACATAATTTCTCTCTTTCAAATAATAACGAAACTTGAGAAATCATGTGATTGATCATCATGATTTGTTACTGTTTGATCAAGTATATTGATATGATTGATTATTAATTGATTAGGTATCACTATGTGTTGCTGTGTGTGTTAAAGAGGAAATTTTGACAGAGTAACTGGGGAGATTTACTAATAATTCAGAACCGTTAATTAGAAAATAGATAAAGGGGTTTATATAGGAGACGATGTCTCATAGCATTCGCGACGCATTCGCTAGACATTCCCCTAGCAAATGGCATTATACGTTATCCTCTCATTCGTTAACATCCCCTAGCGAATGCAGTCAAAGCAATTCATTCGCTATACAATCCATAACGAATGTACTTTGCGTTAATTGCAAAACTAACCACTATACATTATATATATTACAAAACTTGATAAACAAAGAACGAAACGACTAATAATGTATCAACAAAAATTAACCTTTTACTATCTTTATTTGAAGGGTTGTCACCAATGGCAATTCAAGCCACTTGCATCAAGCAACACAGAATCCTCATATGATCAAGCGCTGGTTATTAGGATTATGGTCAGATAACTGTTTTTGGCAGTTATCATGCATTTGAAATTCAAATTGCTCAGCATGCACTCTTGTTTTGTGTAACACAAAATACTTATGAAATTTAATATAAATTAAATTTCTAATACGATTTTAATGAAGCAGTATATATCAACTTGACCCCAGCCAGGGATTTTGCCCCTTTGGACTAGGGATGAGCTTGGTACAGAGCTCGGTACCCGACTGTGCTTGTAACACCCCAACCCGGAACAGGCTGACGTGTCACCATTACAGATATCATAAACCAAACGCAATCCATTTAAAAGAAAGAAATAGAATCAAAGGACAAACAACGAGTTAAATCGAACTGAAAGAAATCCTAAGTCTCATTTATTAAATGTTAAAATAAAAGAAAATAGACAAAGTCTTTATTCTTGAACTTCATTTTTACTCTCATCCCTGATTTCCCTGATTTCCCGACTGTCAAACAATAAGACACACACAAACAAGAAAATACGGCGGAGCCAAAAATTGCGCAGTAACGAAAAGAACAATAGTGAATAAACTTAAGCAAAATAATAACAAAATCTATCTTAATCAAAATAAGTACGAATACCGGAATTTGATATTACATATGACAATATAATACCAGAAAAAAAAACCGATACTGAACGTATTACTAAACATATAACGATGACTGACTTACACGAAAAGTGATGTTACTAAAATAAGTCGCGTATTAAAGGAGTACCCAGAGCCGAAACATATAACATATAACTTATAACATGTAACGTGTGACATATAACGTGTAACATATAACTGAACTAGGATCGATCCATACGCCCCTAAACGGCCAAAGTACTACCAAAGTACTAGTTAGAGACGCCGTGAACTTTTAAAACACACTGTCACGAAAAGTGTGTTGCTCGGGTAACAGAATACTAAACCTGAAAGGCAATATAACCGCCTAGCATATAACATATTAACAGAAATTCATATTATTATCCATAGGAACATGCACTAATGAGTACGAGTTTATAAAATCTATTGCATGCTACAAATCTCTCTAACCAAAACTAATAACCAAATTAAATAGCTGAACAAAACTAAATAAAATGTTGACGACGTATAACTGTCCAAAGACCAAATGGGTTGTATCGATAGAGACAACTTGGAGGTGCTAAAATATAAAATACCGAAAGTCCGCATTACAAAGTAACGGATTTGAATTTATACTATGAGGAAACAAAGACGGAAACCGTACTACGAAGTAACGGAATATAATTAATACTAAGAGTAAACAAAACAAGAAACCGTACCTTATAAGCGAAACAACAATAACCGTAATGAAACTTAAGCTTGATTAAACATCGCGAGAACCTACAATTATTATTATTATATTATTACTGTAACTTCAATTATATTTTGGTGTTCAGATACTATTTAATATTTGGTGATTTGATTAATATTTATATACGATAAAAGACTTGTGCCCAGGTGTCTTATTATACCAAAAGAAAAATTCTTTTCTGCAACGATTATAAAGCAATACTCGTTTAGCTAATTATAGAATGAACAATTTATAATCATATAATACAGTTTGATTATATATATACTACTTAACAACATATATATTAATAAAAGAAGTTACTGTAAGTTTTGAAAAAAAACAATTGTTCATATTTTTGATTGTATAATAATATTCTTCTTTTATGCAGTGACCTAATATTTTACCAGCAGCCTTCTAAGAGGAACTACGACACCACACATAATTCGATTTTTTTTTTACAGGTTTATGACTCTTAGTTGACCGTTGAATTAAACCCGCATGTAATATTACCTTGAACCGAGATGAACTGCTGGTTTGTTTCGGACTTCCAACGGGCACGTCGGAGTAGACAACACGTACAATGGTGTGACGATGGCGAGCGGTACGTCACACAAGCGGTTGTGGCGTCAGCGTTTACCGGTGGCGGCGTCTTAACGCGACAGAGCAGAGAAATTGATTTAGGGTTCTAAATAAAAATAAATAAATTGTTTGTGTTATCGCGTGTATTTAAATGAGTTGGAAACACCTTCAATTTCATGATTAACAATAGATAATTTGTTGAATAAGCCTCACGTATTTCTCTCTTCTTTGAGGAGTTGCAGTTGAGTTCAAATCCAATTTTAGCTATTGGCAAAAACGATCCCTAGAGTTATCATAATTAATGTAAACATTCCTTTTTTTTTATTCCTATTTAAACAGTTTGGTTTAACGAATGATTGGTTTTAATTTATTTTATTATATATCACACCTTTAATACTAAGCATCATAATTCGGAATTATTTGCTATATTATGGTTTTGAACTTTCGTGTGTTACAGTACTTGTATCGAAAATCAATAAAAACATGTATAATACCCATACCAAATTTTTCGGTATGGTATGGGTATTTCGGTACGGCACCTATTTTTGTACCACTTTGCTGTTTTAGTTCCAAATCTTTTACGATCTTGAAACCAGTACCAGTATGAGTAACAAACACTTGAATTAGTCTGGTTATCGGTACTCGTACAAGTATATTATTAATTTTAGAAGCACCATTTGAGATAAATTTACATCAATCAACTCGTATTTTTCTTCCGATCAAAATACCTAAAACATCAGTTTAAAATTCATAAAAAACTTAATGGGGTTAATTTTTTTAATGGGGTCAAATGAGAAAAAATAAGATGAAATGTGGGTTGACAGCATAAATTTTTTGAGGTAAGCTTATTATCGGTCAATTATAAAAATATGAGATTTGTTATGAATCCACCGACGAATTGTGCAAGTTGTATGACACCTTTTTCACAATTGTCTAAATTATGGTCACATGAACACTCCAAGTAAAGATATAATAATTTGAGTTTGTCGGCAATTTCACATTTACGTAGTATAAATAATACTACAATGTAAATGAAATATCATCCCCAGTACACATTCTCATCTTTTCCTTTTATCCTCTTGTTTCTTTGTTCAAATATTACTTCAATAATATTGTTTTAATTAAGGCTAATATTATAACACGTTATCAGCACGAGCCGCTTATATCCTAACCAAGAAAAGTAATAGACACAAAGGTATCTACATAAGCATCATAAACACTTCTTTAATTATGTACATTAGATATATATCTATGAATATACATATACTAACTAATATACTGAGTAATAGCAATAATGTGTATAAACATTGTTATTAAAATTTGATAACTATTTTAGAAGTTAGATTTATTTACACTAACAATTCTATTCTTATTATTGTGCATACTAATTATATATATTTTATAAAATAAACTGTATTTAATATCTTATTTATTATCTTACTTTAAAATAATTAATATTATATATTATATATACACACACACAAACGGTAATGTTACCGTTATAAACGGTAATATAACCGTTGTAAAAGGTTATAAATTTTCACTATAAATAACCAATCATTAACCCCATTTCATTTACAACAAACATTCTTCTTATTAAATTTATCCAAGATAAAATTCTCAAAATGATTCACCCGGTTTTAATGTTGGTCACTATAATGCTTATACTACTTCTCATTCTAAATTTTAATCTCCCATCTGAAGATTTCGGCATTTTCTTTTTCTTTTATATGTTTATAGCTCTACCAATGTATTGTATCTCATTGTTGATTGATATATATGGATTCTAATATTTATCTTATTATTTGCTCTATTATGTTTAGCAACAAAATGTCAAATATAGCAAAACTCGAATTCCCTGCACTCAACATTTCTGGAGAAAATTATATGTCTTGAACAGCAAATGTCAAAAGACATTTAAAATCTATGGATGTGTTAGACACAATCCAAGAACACAATGATTGCTCTGACCAGGATAAAGCAAGAGCTGATGTTTTCATCCATAAACATATTGATGAATTACTACAGCATGAGTATTTTAATTATGATAACCCATATATGATATGGGAAGATTTGAAAAGCAGATTCGGTCATCTAAAGGAAGTTTTACTTCCTACTTCTAGAGATGAATGGAACAGTCTTAGGTTCTAAGATTTTAATAGGGTAAATGATTACACCTCTGCTTTATACCGAATTTGTTCAAAGCTAGAATTTTGTGGGTATCCCGTAACAGAGGAAGAAAAGTTAGAGAAAACTTTCTCCACGTTTCATGCATCAAATATAAACTTGCAAACACATTATCGTTTGCAGAATTTTAGGAGATACTCTGATCTAAATGCATTACTACTTGTAGCAGAGAAAAATAATGAATTATTGATGAAAAATCATCAATCTTGTCCCACGGGTTCATTAGCAATACCAGAAGCACATGTTGCTCACAAAAGTTCTCATAAAAATTCTGATCATAAATGGGAACAAAGTCGAGGACGAGGCCGTGGACGTGGACGTGGTCATTTTGACAAAAGGCATTTTAATGATCGTAAGCATCCATTCAAATGGAACAATAACTCTTACGGTCGTGGTCGTGGCCGTGGTCGTGGTCGTAACCAGAGAGCCAATAATTATCATGTCCCACACAATACCAATTCCAACCACCAAAATAAATGGAATGAAGCTGGTAGGTCCGAAAACAATGGCACTTCATGTTTTAGATGTGGAAGTACAAACCACTGGGCAAAGGCTTGTCGCACAGCTCCACATCTGTGTGAACTGTACCAAGCCTCTCTAAAAGGAAAAGAGAAAGAAGTGAACCATGTTGATAACTTTAATAATATCAATGCTGATGTAGGTTCCCGCGCGGGGCGTCGCCGATCGATACGAGATCCGCACGAGGTCTAGGAGTGCGGAATCCTCCTAGACTCGTTTATTGGTGTAGAAGACGAAGAACACGATTACACACATACAAACACACGAACAAACACACGAACGGGATAAACACATCTGCAGATCTTTTATATAATAACCAAACACGTTACATACCGAACATAAACAGAAACACGGCCGACCCGAGGTGAGCTCTACCTCGGGCCGTCCCACACGACTCTCCCTCTCGGTTTCTCTCTAGACAAATAAACTGATCACTCAAAACTCTAACTTTCTGGATACTCAAACCTAAACAAGACACACACATATATATATAAACAACTTCGCGGGCTTGGGCTTGGGCCTGTAGGCGAAGTTGTTATAACTTCGCCTAAGACGAAGTTGTTCTAACTTCGCCTATGGCAGAAGTTGTTACAACTTCGCCTATGGCGAAGTTGTTATATGTAACATCCCGAAATTTCCAAAATGATATTTATTATATTACTTAATAATAGAGGGAAAGTTGACTCGGGTTCGGGAAATAAATAATAGAGTAGGAGTTGGTATGAGTCGGGCTAGTGTTAGATTATTTGAGATGGGTTAAATGAGAATGGGTCTTAGGTCCATGGGCTTTAAGGGATATAAATATCCCCTAAACCACCATAAAACCCTAAACCTCATCTCTTTCCATTCTAATCTCTACACATTCAAAAACACACACACCATAAACGAGCAGGATCCGAGAGAGAGTAAACGTTAGTTGGTGCTAGATCGTCGTGACGAACCAAAGCAACAAGACCAGCTCGTGTTCGTAAGTTCGACTCGTTCAAGGTACGTTTATGGTTAGAAATCGTTCGTATAGGTTCGGTTTGATTTGAGAAATGGTAGATCTGAGTTTGTATGGTAAAAACGAATCCAACAAAGCTAAACTTACTGAAAATGGTTATGATTTGATGGGTTAATCGATTGATAAAAAGGACCCGTAACCTATATGCCTAAATCGCACCCTCTAAACATCGATGTTAGGTCGATTTGATAGTTGGGGTTTGTAGGCGCTGGTCAGACGATTCCATGGGTACCTAAATCGAGTTATTTGGTTAAGGAACGAAGGATTTAAGAGCGAACAGAACCTGCAGACGACAACTTCGCCTGCAAGCTAAGTTCGCCTGATGAACTTCGCCTGCAAGCTAAGTTCGCCTGATGAACTTCGCCTAAAGCTAAGTTCGCCTAAGGTTTAACTTCGCCTAAAGCTAAGTTCGCCTAAGGTTTAACTTCGCCTAAAGCTAAGTTCGCCTAAGGTTTAACTTCGCCTAAAGCTAAGTTCGCCTATGGTTTAACTTCGCCTAAAGCTAAGTTCGCCTAAGGTTTAACTTCGCCTAAAGCTAAGTTCGCTTAAGGTTTAACTTCGCCTAAAGTTAAGTTCGCTTAGAAAATAAATTAAAAACCTAATGGAAAATGTGTTAAGACAGTTAATGTAAATAAAATTTTTCCAAGCTGACCTGGCAGCTCGACCCCAGCCAGGGGCTCTGCCCCTTGGACCCTACTAGGGGCTGCCGCCCCTAGACCCCGCTGCCAGGGGCGCTGCCCCCGGACCCCCGTTCTTTGTGGGTAGTAGTTAAGACTGGAAAGATGATATGAGTAGTGATAGTTGTTTGATACGTGTACTTGTTATACAGTCAGCCGTGCACAGCTGAAGAAAGGGATTACGATTAACGGTGAACGTAACCGTGTTCAGGTGAGTTTCTAGCCCCATTCCTTGTTATGTTTTCGGGGCTGTGTGCATACTCGATGTGTTGTTAATACATTTATCCTAAGTGATAAGTGTATGTCATATGTGATATGTGTGATAGATATGAATGATTGTTTGTCGGTACACGAACGATCTTCGGATATTGCGCGTACTGTCAGGTTAAAAATAAAGGTACGAATATTATATATCGAAGATGTATGAATATTTCAAATGAATACTTGTCGGGGCGTGAACGATCTTCTGATATTGCACGTAACGACAAGGGGTATGGTTGTTAAATGAATGAGGTAAGGAATGCCTAGAGTGTTCTTATGTTATAATGTAAGTATGTGTATATAGGTACACGAATGGCATGTGAGTTCTACGTTCGACATAGTAAGTTAGGATAGCAAATCCCTCTAGCTTCTGTCGGACATAGACTCGGCTGGTGATGACGTAGTTAAGGACTGCGAGCCTTATACGTGAAGTAGATGATATATGTAAACGTAGATAAGGACTGCGAACCTTATACGTAATGTAAATAGGCGTCAGCATAGGAAAGGACTGTGAACCTTATACGTGCTGTATTTGTAGCATAGAGGAGGACTGCGAACCTCGTACGTGCTATGAATTAGGTTGCAACATAGTGAAGGACTGCGAACCTTGTACGTGTTGTGGATGTATTTCAGCATAGGAAAGGACTGTGAACCTTATACGTGCTGATTTTGTAGCATAGGGGAGGACTGTGAACCTCGTACGTGCTATGAATTAGGTTGCAACATAGGGAAGGACTGTGAACCTTGTACGTGTTGTGGATGTACTATGGTATAGGGAAGGACCCGATCCTTGTACGTACCATAAATGGTGAACATAGGTAAGGACTGCGAACCTTGTACGTGTTCACGACCTTGAGTACATGTATAGACGGTGAACTATGAACGTACTCTCGGTAGACTGAGGTTAGTGATTGTAGATATGTATGTATGTATGGTAGCGAGTATGTATGTAGAACAGAAGGGTAACTAGTGAAGTATGGATATGTATCTACAGATATGTATGTATGTGTATGTATTGTATGGCGTTCGATTAACTAGAACTCACTCAGCGTAGCTGACTTTTAGTATGCACGCAGGTGAGCTGATTATAGAGTTAGCATGAGGATGACACACGACATGGATTGAACGGCTGGCATCTGAAGAAAGAAGTAAAGATGTTTTAAATATAAAGTTTTGTGTTATGGTATCAAAGAAAAGATTTAATGTTTTGTAACAAATGATTGATGTTTTATATTCCGCGAAAAGTTTTAATAAACTCTGATTTGAAGAACTGTGTTTATGAGTAAATCCGACGCTAAAGTAGGGTCACCGGGTTCGGGGCCTTACATTATAACTTCGCCTATGGCGAAGTTGTTCTAACTTCGTACTTCGTTTCCGCTGAACAGAATTGCATAGCGACGGTCACAAAATGCACCAACAGACTCCCCTTTGACCGTTGCTCTCAATTCTAACAAACACAAAAGATCATCTGTTACAAAACATGCACTAACAGACTCCCTCTTAACTGATGATCTTCTGTTTGCCCTTCAACCAGCCGTGTCTGAAACTGTCTTGTAGCTTCACAAATCTACCAATCACCCAGCGTCTTCCATATCAGATCTTCCCTTCAGTGTAAGCTTCTCCGACTATATAGATTGAGGTCTTTGAAATGCATGCATCCCCGTGCCTAATTGATCATCTCAACCAATCACGTGAGTCCTTCTGACTTCACAACACGTGAAGTTCTTCTAACTTCACCAACACGTGAAGTTGGGCTCCCTCCACAACTTCACCAACACGTCGGCATACGATAAGGTTTAATCTTCAACTACTCAACATCAAGTGATCAATTTCATCACAAAACCACCTTGACAGAATCTAACACACATGACCATTAATTAATCCGAAGCATCTTCAATCACCAGGGATAACGATCAAGAACATAAATACTTTAATTCCCGATTAAATCCAACTTGTTCCAGAATTTTCACTTTAATAAATAAGCATCACGTTTCAGGATTCAATTCTCGAACGCCTTGAAAATAATATAAATAATATGCTCTGACCGCAATCCAGTAATGACAAAAACCTTCAGTTCAATTTGACTTTCTTCAGTTGGTCAACCTCGAACAACAACAATTTCATTGCCCACAAACACCCAAATATGTGTCAATATCCAGTTTCAATCAATATCCCATTCACAACCTCAACTCCATATCCAGAGTTGACACGTATTTGTTAACACGTAAGACCAAGAGATAACAAGTTTCACTCGTTGACGGAACAACGTCTTCGGTCTCACGATAATCGCGTACACCTGGCCAACAGACGAAAACTCCAAACACTTTTTTTTTTTTTAACTTCACCTAAAGTCAACTTCGCCTAAAAGTCAACTTCGCCCCTCCTTAACTTCGCCTGTCCATAACTTCGCCTGGCCATAACTTCGCTTAACCTTATATCTTCGCCTAAACCCTAAAATTTAAGCGACAACTTCGCCTGAACCCCATAACTTCGCCTGCGGCGACTGTTCGGCCAAAAACGCATCAGAAACGTGCCGGAAACACCAAAACGCAGATCTCGAACCATAGCATAAGAGCCTAAGGCTCTGATACCACTTGTAGGTTCCCGCGCGGGGCGTCGCCGATCGATACGAGATCCGCACGAGGTCTAGGAGTGCGGAATCCTCCTAGACTCGTTTATTGGTGTAGAAGACGAAGAACACGATTACACACATACAAACACACGAACAAACACACGAACGGGATAAACACATCTGCAGATCTTTTATATAATAACCAAACACGTTACATACCGAACATAAACAGAAACACGGCCGACCCGAGGTGAGCTCTACCTCGGGCCGTCCCACACGACTCTCCCTCTCGGTTTCTCTCTAGACAAATAAACTGATCACTCAAAACTCTAACTTTCTGGATACTCAAACCTAAACAAGAAACACACATATATATAAACAACTTCGCGGGCTTGGGCTTGGGCCTGTAGGCGAAGTTGTTATAACTTCGCCTAAGACGAAGTTGTTCTAACTTCGCCTATGGCAGAAGTTGTTACAACTTCGCCTATGGCGAAGTTGTTATAACTTCGCCTATGGCGAAGTTGTTACTACTTGTGTTTCAATTAAATAAAGTTCTTATTAAAATATCATATGTCTTTGTTATACACTTATTTTTTTCTTAATATTTTTCAAGATTTAAAATGAAAATCACCGGAGCACAAGATCAAACAAATGAAGAAGATATATGTATAGCGGATAGTGGAGCCACGCATACTATACTTAGATCTAAAAAATATTTTTATAAACTGAAACCAACAAAAGGGATCATCAATACAATATCAGGTCCTACAAACTTGATAGAATGAGTGGGAAAAGCTAATTTAGCATTACCAAATGGTACAAAGCTCAAAATAGAAAATGCTTTATTTTCCCCAAAATCAACAAGAAATTTGTTGAGTTTCAGAAACATATATCATAATGGATATGATACTCAGTCAAGGACTGTTAGTAATGAAAAATATTTGCATATCATAAGCAAAGATCAAATATTGGAAAAATTGCCAATGCTCCATTCTGGTTTGCATTATACATATATAAATGTGCCTCAAGCATATATGGCAGTCAAAGAAAATTGTTGCGATTCTGGTATCATAAACTTATGGCATGACAGATTAGGCCATCCAGGATCCACAATGATGAAAAGGATCATTGAAAATACACATGGGCATCCACTGAAAGGTCAAAAGATCCACAAAATAGATAAAATGCCCCAATGTACATCTTGTTCTCTTGGAAAATTAATTACAAGGCCTTCGCCATTAAAAGTCGATAAAGAAACACCAATGTTTCTTGAAAGAATTCAAGGTGACATATGTGGACCAATTCATCCACCATGTGGACCATTTAGATACTTCATGGTCTTAATAGACGCATCCAGCAGATGGTCTAATATCTCTTTATTATCGACTCGTAATGTTGCTTTTGCAAAATTTCTTGCTCAAATTATCAAATTACGTGCACATTTTCCGGATTATACCATTAAAAGAGTAAGGCTTGATAATGCGGGAGAATTTACATCACATGCTTTTGATGATTATTGCATGTCTGTGGGGATTGTTGTAGAACACCCTGTTGCTCATGTACACACACAAAATGGCTTAGCCGAGTCGTTGATCAAACGCCTACAGCTAATAGCTAGACCATTAATAATGAGGACAAAACTCCCTGTTTCTATTTGGGGTCATGCAATTATGCATGCTGGATCATTAATCCGCGTGAGACCAAGTGCAAATCATAAATACTCTCCCACACAACTTGTTTCTGGAAATGAGCCAAATATCTCTCATTTTAGAATTTTTGGTTGTGCTGTGTATGTTCCTATTGCACCACCACAACGCACAAAAATGGGTCCCCAAAGAAGGTTGGGAATATATGTTGGATATGAAACATCTTCCATCATAAGATACCTTGAACCTTTAACAGGTGATGTATTTACAGCACGTTTTGCTGATTGTCATTTTAACGAGACAATGTTCCCGACATTAGGGGGAGAAATGAAAAGGCAAGAAAGAGATATATCATGGTGTGTGCCATCATTGTTACACCTAGACCCAAGATCAAAACAAAGTGAGACAGAGGTTCAAAAAATAATACATCTACAAGAAATTGCAAATCAGTTACCTGATGTATTTACTGATATAAACAGGGTCACTAAATCTCATATACCAGCTGCTAATGCTCCAGCTCGAGTTGAGATTCCAAGCAAGCAAAACCATAATAATGCACCTCATGAATCTCAAAAACGTTTAAAACGTGGAAGGCCAATCGGTTCAAAGGATAAAAATCCTCGAAAAAGAAAGGGTTCTGAGAAGGATACTGACCCTAAGGAAGGAATGATTGACAAAACCTTCCCTCAGGAATGAATAAATGATATAACATTTCCTCAGGAAGAAATAAATGATTCCAATAAAGAATTGTCAATAAACTATGGTAAATCACATATAATGTGGGGTCGAGATGAAATGGAAAATATTGATGATATATTTTCTTATTCTGTGGCAAGCGATATCATGGAAGAAAATGATGACCCTGAACCAAAATCTGTAGATGATTGTAAAAATCGACAAGATTGGAACAAATGGAAAGATGCTATGCAAGCTGAATTAAACTCACTAAACAATCGAAAGGTTTTTGGACCTATTGTCATTACACCAAAGTCAATGAAACCTGTAGGATATAAATGGGTTTTTGTGAGAAAACGAAATGAGAAAAATGAAGTTACAAGATATAAAGCAAGACTTGTAGCTCAAGGTTTTTCCCAGATGCCAGGAATTGACTATGAAGAAACGTATTCTCCTGTCATGGATGCTATTACGTTTAGATATTTAATCAGCTTAGCAGTCTCTAAAAATTTAGAGATGCGCCTTATGGATGTTGTCACAGCTTACTTGTATGGATCACTAGATAGTGACATCTATATGAAAATTCCCGAAGGATTTAAACTCCCCGATGCAATAAGCTCAAAGCCTAAGGAAATGTATTCCATCAAATTACAAAGATCCTTGTATGGACTGAAACAATCTGGAAGGATGTGGTACAATCGTTTGAGTGATTATTTGATAAGCAAAGGATACACAAATAATCTTATTTGTCCATGTGTCTTCATCAAGAAGATAACATCAGGATATGTGATCATAGCTGTGTATGTTGACGATCTAAATTTAATTGGGACACAAAAAGAAATTAACTACGCAATTGCTCTTTTAAAGAAAGAATTCGAAATGAAAGATCTTGGAAAAACTAAATATTGTCTTGGTTTACAAATTGAGCATATGCATAATGGGATACCTGTGCATCAGTCAACTTATACTGAGAAACTCTTAAAACGTTTCAATATGGACAAAGCAAATCCTTTAAGCACACCGATGGTTGTTAGATCACTCAATGTTGACAATGATCCATTTCGTCCTTGCGAAGATAATGAAGAGATTCTTGGTCCCGAAGTACCATACCTCAGTGCAATTGGAGCACTTATGTATCTTACTAACTGTACAAGACCTGACATTTCTTTTGCAGTTAATTTATTGGCAAGATTCAGTTCATCCCCTACTAAAAGACATTGGAATGGCATTAAACATATTTTTCGGTATTTAAAAGGAACTGTTGATTTAGGTTTATTTTATCCTAACGATTCAAAAGAAGGGTTAGTTGGTTATGCAGATGCAGGTTATTTATCTGATCCCCATAAAGCAAAATCTCAAACTGGATACGTATTTAAGAATGGAGGAACTGCGATTTCATGGCGTTCTCAGAAACAAACACTCATTGCAACATCTTCAAATCATGCTGAAGTCATTGCATTGCATGAAACTTCAAGAGAATGTGTATGGTTAAGATCTATGTCACGACACATATTGATTTCTTGTGGACTAGAGAAAGATCGAATTCCAACTCCTATCTATGAAGATAATGCAGCTTGTGTCTCGCAAATGAAGGAAGGATATATCAAAAGTGACAGAACAAAGCATATACCACCAAGATACTTTGAGTATACTCGAGACCTTATTAAAGAAAATCAGGTTGAAATGAGATATGTCCAGTCCAGCAACAACTCAGCTGATCTTTTCACAAAAGCACTTCCCACAGCAACATTCAGGAAACATGTTCATGATATTGGCATGTGCCATGTACGAACAATGTAACGACCTGCAATTTGAGAGGGAGCTATATACTGCACTCTTTTTCCCTTAGCTAAAGTTTTTTCCCATTGGGTTTTCCTTTAGCAAGGTTTTTAATGAGGTAGTACTTCAAGACCCCGAAGTTTTGAAAAGGTGTCATCCAAGGGGGAGTGTTATGAATCCACCGACGAATTGTGCAAGTTGTATAACACCTTTTTCACAATTGTCTAAATTATGGTCACATGAACACTCCAAGTAAAGATATAATAATTTGAGTTCGTCGGCAATTTCACATTTACGTAGTATAAATAATACTACAATGTAAATGAAATATCATCCCCAGTACACATTCTCATCTTTTCCTTTTATCCTCTTGTTTCTTTGTTCAAATATTACTTCAATAATATTATTGTAATTAAGGCTAATATTATAACAAGATTATTATAATTCAAATTGTTTTTTTTTAATGCTAGAAAAGGTGAATAAAGATTCCAACCAAACCATTTTGCTATATTAAAAAAAAAGAAGTGTAAAAGCGATTGATTTATTTTGTTTTTTCGGGTTATAAAAAAACGATAAATTTTAGAGCATGCTACATAATTCGGTAACTGACAAAAGGTTATTACATTATGTACTAAACCCTTTTATCTATCACAAACAAATTAATTCACAAAATGAAAGGTAGAAAAACACTAAAAAAAATTGCTATATTAAGGATTTTCATCGAGATAGTTCATCTGAGCAAACTTCAACTCGTGCTCGAGAATAAAAACACATGTCAAACTACGCGGCTTGCAAACTGCAAGTCGAGTTAAAACCAGGCTCATATTTGGCTTGTCAAAATAAATTGATTACCGTTATTTATTTTCTTTTTAGTTTTTCAGTTTTTATGTCTTTTTATATCTTCTTATATAGCAAGGTAACGGTAAAACATTATATAAGTGAAAAAATACACCACTGTTAATATACAAGAAAAATCAAGGATGGAAAATATAATTAAGCGATCTTCCTTCAACTTGAACCCGACTCGCATCTTTATACAAGTTAAGTTAGCTCAAGTTACATTACAAGTTTTATCGGGCTAGTAACAAGTGAGTTACGCTCCACAATTAGTTAAATTACATAGGTGATTTGAGATCTTGCATGCCTATTTAAAACTTGGAGATGAAAGTTACCAAAAGTTGTCAATCTAGCTTTATATTAATTTTAATTTTAACGAATATACCAATTAGATTGACAAAATACTTTGAAATAGTAGGAAAAATTGACTGGTTTTATTATTCATTTAAATTAGTCATCTCGACAGCGACATGCTTTGCTACATTTGTGCCGCCCTTTAATATAAAATGTTAATAAAGTTGTAATCACATCATCATTTAGCTTTAAAATAATAAAATTGTAAAGTACTTTCACATCAACTGACGAATATAAATTCCAACTACAAATGTATATCATTTTTAGAAAGTTTTGCACTCCTCTTAACGACAATTATAAGAATAAAATACCAGTAACAGTTCTTAATCGGTTTAATTTAGCAAAAGAACAAGAATTTTTGGTTATTGGAGTTATAAAGAGTTCTATACTCAACCGACTACCACTAGGATCAAACTCATAATTTCTTAAAGAAATTCAACGATAACAACCCAACTGAAGAGGTAGGTCCCAGCAGAGCCCAGTTGGACCCGCAGGACTCACCTTGAAGAGAGACGTCTGCGCAGAAACCAACTGGATCCGCAGGACCCACCATGCTCAGAGACGTGACGTCCTTACGCGCAGTACGCAAGCTGTTCCGGCAGGAAATGCCTCCCAATGGCGAAGTACTCCGCCTGTTCCCGCAGCTGCCGATACAAGCCATCAGGGAAGGCCACCCGCGCAGCAAGGCTACACGCACAAGGCACTTAGCTCTCAAAATAATTCAGTAATCACCTGAAGGAATGAGCAAAGCCGGGAACAATCCCGCACAAAGGCGGGAGGGGGAATACTCCCGCCCAAATGAGCCAGTCCGTACGATACTGGAGGATCTTTTGTACTGTACCTGACGAGGTATGGGCAAAAGATCTGACCAGAGATACGACAGCTCATTGACAACAGTATGGCGAGCAGCATGCTCTTGTACTGTATGTCACTATTAGCCGCTGCCTACTCACCAACTCCTGTCATACCACGTGCATAGCCTGCAGTTGGTGGAAAATGAATAGTACACAGCAGGCCTGGTCACTGTCAGCCGCTGCCTACCCACCAACTACCAGCATGGCACGTGCGTAGGCCACAGTTGGTAGAACAGGAATACTATTCAGCCGGCTATACCCTCTTGGAAACCTACCTTCGGCTATAAATACCCCAAATGGTATGATCATCTCATCTTATCTTGTATCTTATATCTTATACCTGATATCTGCTCTAGCAATCTCTTAATATACACTTATATTCAAGAGCAATCTAGTCTGATTCTCACGCCGGAGGGTGGTCACAAGGAGGTACCCCCCCCCCTTCTCAGTGACGAGCTCACGGTGTCTGTTTTGCAGGTTATCAGAAGAATCATCTTTGCCGGGTCTAACCCCTCGTGGGAAACATCTATTTAACCCCCAGATTATCCGTAATCTGCCCGGGGTCAATTAGTATTTCTTCATTGGCGCCATCCGTGCATAAAAGCTAGAACTTCATTTCTTTTCAGTTTTTTCAAACTTCTGGAAAGATGGTTAAAGAAACTCCGGTAACCACAACCCCAGCTACTGGGGGGAATACCGGCGACTACACAGTTTTTACGAACACTACCCCGGTTACCCAAGCCGGGGCAAGTGCAGTAAATTTTACGAACACTACCCCAGTTACCCAAGCTGGGGCAAGTGCAGTAAATAATCGCTCACTGGGATTCACCGATACCCAGTTAGAGAGACAACGAACGAGGCTCCCCCGCCAAACACTCGATGAAGTTAAAGCGTGGGCGGAAGCACGTCAAAAAGAATTCCAAGCTGAGTTGGATGAACGCTTACGTTTACTCCAACAGGCTGATGAATTCGTAGAGTACTTTGACGATGATTCGGAGGAATCCGATAGTGACGCAAACCCTCGTCATAGGGCGAAAGGGAAGCGTAAGGAAACAGACTCCCAACCGAGAAGGCATTTTGGAGAAACCTTCAAACCAAAAAACGCGGGTGGAAACCCACGTGACTTCTCCAAAGCATTTAGACCAACTGCTGCAAAGGCGGGAACGTCCAAATTTGCAAGGGAAATTGCGGAAGCAATCGTCCCGAAAAGTGCCAAACAGATGTCCAACATCGGCACTTACGATGGTATATCTGATCCAGACGATCATTTAAACAGATTCATAGCGGGGGCAACCGTCAGTAATTGGACGGAACCTACGTGGTGTTACATGTTCCAAATGACGCTTGTTGGGCCAGCTAGAGCGTGGTTCGATCGTCTACCGGTCAACCGCATCTACGATTGGGCAGACTTCCAACAGAAGTTTAACCAACACTTCAGCAACAAAGAAAGTATACCGAAGAGCAATGGACAATCCTCAATTGCATTCGAGAGGAAGATGAATCTTTGCCAGACTTCATCACTCGCTTCAACTCAAAGAAGCTAAGTCTGGGTAATATTAGCGAAGATCTTGTTCGCGCTGCTTTCATCCAGGGCGCGAACGACCCAGAGCTCATCCGCACCTTAACGGGTAGAGATGGCATGCCATCCACATGGGATGCCATCATGACAGCAGCTAAACGCTTTGCGGAAACGGAGAAGCAACTGGGTAGAGATCTCCCCCAGAGCACAAATCTCTACACCCAGAAAACAAGAGAAGACAACGTCCTTACCGCCCGACTAAACAAAAAGCGGAAGCTAGGCATTTGGCAGTCAAGGGTAAACTTTGACACCTCATCCGGCTTGCAACATCGGTTAGGCGGAAGGGATAACGTACAGTCGAACCAGAACTCCAGATGGACGCCACTCACCAAAAGCGTCACCGAGATATTCGCCACTGAGGAGCTCCCACGGCCAAAGGCTCCAATAATCCGACATCGTCACAATGCTGATCGGAGCAAATACTGTGACTTTCACATGACAAAAGGCCACAACACTGAAGAATGCACAGACGTAAAGGACATCGTCGAAGCATTTGTCAGAGATAGGACGCTCGCGCACCTCGTGGCGTAACGAACGCTAAGCAGGCTGACGCGTGTAGAACCCCAGTTGGGGAAAACACGAATAAAATTGCAGCTTCAATGTTGGAGACTACATACTGCGTAAACAACGAGATCCCGAACCAGGTGCATATCGGCTCGATGGCACTCCCATCCCAACAACATGGAAGGGAGCTCAATTACACAGTTTGCATGTAGATCAATTCCAAATTTGTAAAGAAAAGGCCCAGAGCCACTTCTAATGGAAATGATTCTCCTTAGAACATCGATGCTGATGATCTTACATTTATACTTACGAACTTTCCACACGGATATGCCGGTCTTCACCGCATACATAAGTGTGAAAGAAAGTCGTTGCGTGGGGAAGGCGGCAAAACCCGCATAAACCCAAAAAACGGCAAACCTTCACGCAGGTCAGTTAAAGGTAAAGTTCAATCATCCCACTAAATGAAAGTGCCGGTCTATCCGCACGAATCATGATAGAGGAAACTGAACACTAACCTATTAACAACCGCGCGTCGAACGGTTAATTTATTCAACACTGATATGCCGGTATTCACCGCATAATTACGTGGAAAGTCGTTGCGTGGGGAAGGCGGCAAAACCCGCATAAACCCAAAAAACGGCAAACCTTCGCGCAGGTCAGTCATAGGTAAACTTTGGTCATCCCACTAAATGAAAGTGCCGGTCCTAACCGCACAAATCATGATAGAGGAAACCGAACTAACCTATTGACAACCGCGCGTCGAACGGTTAACTTATTCAAAATACTTAGAAAATTTCTAACAGAAGGATGAGGAAAACCTCCACGCAGGTCAGATGTAGGCAAAGTTTAGCCATCCTACTAAGTGCAAGTGACGGTCTTACCCGCACAATCACGAACGAGGAAGCAAAACTTCAACCTATCTACCACATTCAAAGGTTAACTTATTCTAAACACTTAGAAAATTTCAAAGGAAAAGATGAGGAAAACTTCCACGCATGTCAGATATAGGTAAAGTTTAGCCATCCTACCAAGTGCAAGTGACGGTCTTATCCGCACAATCATGAAAGAGGACGCAAAACTTTAACTTATTATCTACCACGTTGAAAAGTTAACTTATCTAAGTACAAAAGAAATTGCTAAGTTAAATCAGAATATGCGTGAAATAAACAAGGCAAGGGATTGGCAAATAATCTTTATTCCATCGAAATTCAAATATTACAAAGATTGCTGGGTACATACCCGCATACAAAAGAAGCTATACAAAAATAAAAATCTACTCTAATGGTGGAAAGGGATCTTCAGGATCAAGCTTCAGGACCACTTCCACTTGGACCAGCACCATCAGTAGAGCGTGGCGGTTCAAGGAAAGCTTTAAGGATAGCTAGCCCATCATCAGCAGCAGCAACTTCGTTCACCTTCTCCACCACCGGATGCGGGAAGGCGGCATACTGGTTCACTGCTTGGTCATATAAAGCTTCAGTATCCACATCAAATAAAGGGAAGTTGGAAGGCGGGATGCCTTTCTCAACGAACCCTAGACCAAGCAGGAAGCCGGCCTTTTCCCCATCCTCATGAGAAGCGTTGAGGGCTGCGCTCATGGCATCGTCGTATGATGTGTCCGTAAAGACTCGATGCACAACCTACAAGAAAAAAATACAAAGTATCAAAACCTTTTCTATTTACAAAGAAAAGCGTGAAGACATTATGAAGCTAAGCTTACCTGCGACAACGCTTCTCTAAGAAGCCATTCCTTGGCAACCAGAGCCTCCTGGAGGGCGGCTTGAGCTTGGTTACGGGCGCGTTCGACTTCACTTTTGTTGAGGTTGGCAAGAAACACTTCTTTAGCCGCAGCCTCTTCAACGCCCTTTAGCTTCCGCTCAGTATGGTCAAGCACCCCCCTCTGAACTTTTTGGCGTCTTCCATCGCCAAGGCATCATGAGCCTGTTGGAGCGCCTCTAGTTTGGCTTTAAGTTCCTCATTCTCGAGGCGTAGAGGCTCAGCAACAGCTTCAGCCTTGGTGGCCCTCTCGGTTGCGTTCCGTGCAGTTTCCTTAGCCAGCCGAAGCTGTTCGTTAACAGCTTGGGCAGCCTTGGAACGGGCCTCGAGCCGGGCCTGAACTTCAACCTCGAGGGCCTTGAAGGCCTTCTCCTTTTCCGCAGCCACTGCGGTAAGCCTCTTGTTCTCCTCCCGGACAGCCCGCGCCTGAGCTACTTCTTGAATACGAGCTGCTTTTAACTTGTCGTTTTCACGACAGAGCAGCTCGACGAGCGGCTGCATCCGGGCCAGGAGAATCCGAAGCTCGTTGGTTAGCCTACCCTCCTGGTAGCTAGCCATTGCTTCCCCCAACGCACCACTGGGAGCTGCGTGACGAGCCCACTCCACGCACTCCACAGGCGTGCGAAGGGTTGTTCCTCGGCGGATGTTCCATCGTGGAACATACACTTCATTGGAATCCGACACTGCAAAAAACAAAAAGTAGTTAGGAAAAGATGATATAAAAAAAAAAAAGGCCAAAAGAACCCTACGCACCTGTAGGGTCGACAACAGGCCGATAGCCGCCAAACCCATCACCTGAACCCAAGGGAAATCCATCCAAGAGGTCAGGCAGATGGGAAGGAGGCAGAGGTTGGCGAGAAGCCCCAAGCATACCTGAAGGATCGGCCGTAGCTGCCGACGTCGGAGGAGGCATAGAGGCCGCCGCGGTAGAAACCAACGGAGGTGAACTCACCGGAGGTGAACTCACAACCGTGGTCGCCGCTGCGGAAGTACCCGCAGAAATAGTCACCGCCGGCTCAGTGAAAGATTCAGTAAATATGGCACTGACAGCCGGCGGAGATGTCATCACAGTTGGAACAGTTGGCTCAACTGGGTGAGCAACTGAACCAATAACTGAAGCAGGCGCAGCCGCCTGGGTCATCGCCTCAGGTAGGTTGACCAAGCCTACCGTCATGGGTCCGGAGGTGCTCCTCCCCGCTCCACCCTGGAATGCGGTAGCATCCACGCCTGCACAAAGAAGATATAAGTATAATGGCGGAAAGATATGAAGTTAAAAAGTAAAGGAAGTTTGTACTTACGGGTTTTCTTGAGCCTAAAAGTGCGAACATGCGGGGACGAACCCGATGGAGCCGGCCTCTTCACGCCGCTCACCGTCGTTGTCCTGGGCTGCTCGGAGGTGACGGTCGTCTCAGCCTCCGGAGCAGTGGTCTTATCACCACCAGGGTTCCCCGCCACCTCCTCGCTCTCAGTCTCTGAATCAGACCGATGCACTGGATCGGCAGTGGAGGCAACCTTCGCCTTCCCCTTCCCGCCGGCAGCCTTCTTCTTCTGCACCAACGGAGGACCATCTGCGGATTCCTCATCAGAAGATGACAAGATTAGAGGAATTCCAGCAGAGGTTTCAGCATTGAGAGGTCGAGGGTTGAATAACGCCTTACCTGGCCGCGTGGCGCTCAGAATAGGGTGGCCTGGCGGGTAGACCTCCACAAACCGATCCCTCGTTTGCTCCAAGATGGGCAACTCGTTCTCATCGAGAGCACGAGTACCCATCCGAGCGGGACCATCAGCCTCCCGCGGATGCAGGAGTGACTGCAAGTCATTCCCCTCTGAAATAAAAAAAAAAATAAACAGTTAGAAGACAAACCTATATAAACAAAGAAGACAGAGCATACCATAAGGGAAAGAGTTCAAACCGTATTCGAGGACGATGGGAACCTGTGACGCCTCCTTCCACACCCGGCTCATCCCAAGCATCACCATCCCATACTCCGCAAAGCGGTATACCGGAGTCTGGATCCGGGAGATCTTGGCGAACTAATCCGCCTCCTGGTAGTTGAGGGCGTGAAGGGCGGGGAGTGCTCTCCCATTCTTAAAGGTCATCGCAAGGGGGACGACGCGAGCGGAGATATAAAAAAACTCACGCTTCCACGACCGAAGACTGCGCTCGGTAGCGCAGATCTTCAACCCCTTGATCCGATTGACCAAGGTGTACCACCCCTGGATGCACCTCCAGGAGTAGGTCATCAACCGATCTACGTGGGGCTCCACGCCCAGAATGAGGCACACCCACTCAAAGTGGCGGATCTTGGCGATCGCCATCGGGTGTACCTCCGTCAAATGCACCCCGTGCCTCTCCAAGACACGGTATACAAACTTCGTTAATGGGAACCTGAGATTCCCATAAACGAAGAATGCAGCGTACACCCCTATTTTGCCCTTGGGGGCATCATACACCGTCTGGTGTGGCTCCGGAAACTCAGGCTCGAACGGCTCGAGCATGAACTTCCGGACGATGTACTGAAAAAGCTCGGCAGGAAGAGCGCACTGGCACTCGCCAGCAGTGCTCTTGTCGTCCTTATCGGAAGTGGACGACGGATTCTCGACGAACACGTCAGACTCCTCGGCAAAAGAAGACATGTTTGGATGTACAGAAAAACGATTTCAGAAGAATGCTCGACGGAATAGTGAGTATTCGCCGGAAATCGTTTAGAAGATGAAGAGAAGTGAAAGTGTGGATTGCAAAGGACCCTCTCCCCCTTTATATACTCATCACAATTAATGCGATGAATTTAATGCGGAAGAGAGAGAAATCGCAGGTGCAATGAAACTATGACACGTGGCAATGAGCAAGCTGGCAACAGCTGTTGAAAGGACGCGTGCCATTAATTTCGCGGCCACGCGCCCGAAAAATCGCGCCCACGCGCCTGAAAAAGCGCATGGAATGACCATATACTGTCACGTCGCCATAACTTCCTGCACGTCCTGACACTGTCAGAAGAAACCGTCGGACGACGTTTCAACAGTTTGGACTGTTCTTATCCTTTCACCAACTCTTCGAATTTCAAAATTTCAAAAAGATTCAAAAGTAAGCGGGAAAATACCCCTTACCTTGGCAACCAAGTAACTATAAGACAGGTGCGAGTACAGTGTTAAGGCAAAACCCTTCACATACTTAGCACCTGCAGGGAATTGAAGCCAAGAATACCTCGGCGACCAACTAACTATAAGACGGGTGCGGGTACAGTGTTAAGGCAAAACCCTTCACATACTTAGCACCCGCAGGGAATTGACGCCAGGAATACCTTGGAAGTAAAGTAACCGTAAGACGAGTGCGGGTACAGTGTCAAGGCAAAACCCTTCACATACCTAGCGCTCCGCAGGGAATTGAAACCAAGAAGGATCTTCTGGGCCATGCTTGCGGAAACGGGAATAACATCCCCGCATAGCGGGAACGTCGAGAACTATATTGTTTGAAGCTCCAAGATGGAATTGGTGGTTTTAACATAATTGATCACTATGTTCAAAACTACCAAAACCTCATGGAGAATCCACACAAGTGGGACTCAACGCTCCTGACTTGCGAGGAGGTTACAGACCTACCCGCATCATACCCAAAGATCAAGCAGGAAAGTCGGGAATTTCTGCAAGTGACATTAGGACTTCCGCGGGAAGAATCCCCATGGAAAACCTTAAAACTAAACCCTTTTCAAAAACCCTTTGCTTAAGTCCAAAAGTTCACCTCACTTATTAAACATTCATGAGAAGAACATTGGACTGGGGGGACTTGAAGAGGTAGGTCCCAGCAGAGCCCAGTTGGACCCGCAGGACTCACCTTGAAGAGAGACGTCTGCGTAGAAACCAACTGGATCCGCAGGACCCACCATGCTCAGAGACGTGACGTCCTTACGCGCAGTACGCAAGCTGTTCCCGCAGAAAATGCCTCCCAATGGCGAAGTACTCCGCCTGTTCCCGCAGCTGCGGATACAAGCCATCAGAGAAGGCCACCCGCGCAGCAAGGCTACACACACAAGGCACTTAGCTCTCAAAATAATTCAGTAGTCACCTGAAGGAATGAGCAAAGCCGGGAACAATCCCGCACAAAGGCGGGAGGGGGAATACTCCCGCCCAAATGAGCCAGTCCGTACGATACTGGAGGATCTTTTGTACTGTACCTGACGAGGTATGGGCAAAAGATCTGACCAGAGATACGACAGCTCATTGACAACAGTATGGCGAGCAGCATGCTCTTGTACTGTATGTCACTATTAGCCGCTGCCTACTCACAAACTCCTTTCATACCACGTGCATAGCCTGCAGTTGGTGGAAAATGAATAGTACACAGCAGGCCTGGTCACTGTCAGCCGCTGCCTACCCACCAACTACCAGCATGGCACGTGCGTAGGCCACAGTTGGTAGAACAGGAATACTATTCAGCCGGCTATACCCTCTTGGAAACCTACCTTCGGCTATAAATACCCCAAATGGTATGATCATCTCATCTTATCTTGTATCTTATATCTTATACCTGATATCTGCTCTAGCAATCTCTTAATATACACTTATATTCAAGAGCAATCTAGTCTGATTCTCACGCCGGAGGGTGGTCACAAGGAGGTACCCCCCCCCCTTCTCAGTGACGAGCTCACGGTGTCTGTTTTGCAGGTTATCAGAAGAATCATCTTTGCCGGGTCTAACCCCTCGTGGGAAACATCTATTTAACCCCCAGATTATCCGTAATCTGCCCGGGGTCAATTAGTGTTTCTTCACCAACAAATAAGGTGACGAACGCACTTGGTTGAATAATATAGTATCGTCCACCGACTACAACATATATAACTTCATAAATATACTACTTATATTTAATAAATAATAAACTGCATGTATTCATTATAAGACATCACCATAATTATCAATTATTTATTATCAGCAATTTATATGACAAATTTTTTTATGACGATTTTTTTGTATTTAGGTTACCGCACTCTCCAAATTTGGAGAGCTCTGATGCCCTGCTTTGGCCAGACTATGGTGAATCGGCCCCCAGGAAACAATACCACCAACTGCCATTTGACAGTCATTGTGCCACACAATAGCAGAACTCTTTGGCGTAACACATGGTGGGATGAAACTCGGGTGGGCTCAAGGTTTGAGCTGACAACTTTTGCCCAAGGCCTAGCGCAAATCCTACATTGCCAATAATCCAATATCCACCAAAAAGTACTACAAGTGATATTCGAATTGGAGTCTCCACTGAAGAACTCAAGCCTAGTGGTAACTAGACTACAAGTGAGGGATTTTTATATACCTATATACATAGCACATGTCATATGTAATTAGTTATATGTGTTAAAAATTATAATTACATATATAGTAAATTATGACCTTGAGGTCATGGATTCGATCCATGGAAAACAATCTTAATTATAAACTATAGGGTAATGCTATATACATCGGATTATGAAGTGAGCGCGAAATCAAACACTGAGTACACCCTTATCAAGCTCATTTAATAAATTTGCTTTAGTTTAGATTTGTGCTCACATTTAACTCGTTTAAACCCAGGATTTAAAGTAACGAGTCTATTTTGTATAGCTCACAAATAGCTTGACTTGTTCATCTCTAGTTAATGAGTGGAGAGAATGTCTCAAAATCATCTCTTAACGAACCAATAAGATAAAATCATTGATCTATGACCACCATGTATGTGATGGGCCCTAATAATCCTATAGCCGGTGTTTGGACGGTGCCAACTTGTAAAAACTAGTGGTTGTCAAACACTCCAACCCTCAAAACCATTGACGATATCAACTTCCACTTCTTTGAAACAAAAATAAAATAAAATACTTTTTTATATACACTTAAATAACACTAATAATGTTTCTTACCATAAACAAAATGTTTTTGTAAATGAAAAAAAAAGTGAATATTTTAATTAACATGTTATAATCAATAGTTATATACACTTAAATAATGTGTATTAATAATAGCTTTAAGTTTAACCACTTTAGCAAGTTGTGAGGTAGGCCCTAACCTTTCATCTTATATAAGCCATGGAATCTAAGACCAAACTCTGCGTTTGCTCACAGCAATGACCACCACGCACTACACTGGAGAGCAAGTCTCAGCCACCGCTGACTCGGAAGTCTCGTCACCGCCCTCTGATCATTTGTTGGCTAACAACAATAACAGTAACAGTACCAGTAACAATAACAACGGGGCATATCATGACACCACAACACAAGCATGTGTTAGGTTCATGTGTAGTTTTGGAGGGAAGATACTACCGCGTCCTCACGACAACCAACTCCGGTATGTTGGTGGTGACACTCGTATAGTCTCCGTCCTCCGCCACAACACCACCTTTTCCGCCTTACTCAATAAGCTATCAAAGCTTTCTGGTAAACATATTGTATTTCCTTGGCTCCTTTGTTTAAAAGTTGAATCATACATTATTTAAGATTAGTAACTTAGGGTTGTAAACAAGTGGGCTCGGCTCGTTTATATACAAAGTCGAGCCAAACCAACTCTTTTATATCAACGAGTTGAATTGTTAGGCTCGATTGGCTTGGCTCGTCAAAAGCTCAAGCCAACTCGTGGATCAATTTACTTTTAAACATTTTTTTATATTCTACACATATGTTATAAGTAAAAACTAAAAATACTTTTAGCATATGCATGATCCAAGATTTATAAAAAGAAAAAAGATGCTTCTTTAGTATATGAGACAAAATAAAAAGTAATATACGTGAGCTTTATCTAGATGATGAAAAAGCCTAAACCCGACAAGAAAAATAATAAGAATATTAGTATGCTTGTCACACCCCGATCAAAGGCGGCGGAACATGCCGAGGTGTAACGATTGTCCATAAGCACATGACACTAATTAAAGTGACAGTATTTAATAAACTCATTTCATTTCACAACATTGGAAATGTCACATAACAATTATCCATAAAATAACCATAAACAAGATATCACAAAATATGGCAAATTGATATTGTTCGTTTTTTACTAATATCCTAAGGTCTTTGATGTCGTTTTCTTCACAATCATAAATCAACCAAGATGCAAACCTGCAACATTTCATAAAATAAAGTTTGTCAACACAACGGTCGGTGAGCAATTCATAAGTTTAATCATATTAGTATATAATAAAGATAACCACAAAACTTGCATACGAAACGATAAATAAAAGTGGTAATTTGGATAAATAGATATCTCTAAACACATTAGCGACACCTAGCTATAAGGGGATGCCAAATAGTTTAGGATTTTATAGTTATCGTTAATTGCATTACGTTAACGACACCTTGCTATAAGGGGATGCCAAATAGTCTAGAATTTTATAGTTCCACCAACCAAAAGCGATAGACACATAGGCATATAAGCATAGAACACCAAATCGAGCAATTATTTAGGTAAAGTATACAACTACGTTTGTGGTTTAAGATTCAAATATAAAGCATTTTGTTGAATAAGTATGAAATGTCACTCCCAAAATAAAAGATGGAAAATAGGGTATGAAGTACTCACCTTCAAGTGGTAAACTTGAAAGATGATATTTTGGAGATTTGTCGGAACGACGAGTTTAACGCACAATGCCTAAAAAGAAAAGAAGTCTTGAATTTAGAAAGGTTGTTTTGAAGGTCTTTAAACAAAATAAATGTTGAGAAATGTAAATAATTAAAGTTCAAGGTTTAAAATGTGACTATTTAAGAATTTATAATAATAACCCTTTAAAAATGTAAGTTTGCTCGAAACCGGGTTAAAGTATCTAACCTTAATATTTACTCAACCTATGTTAAGTAATAAGGTGGGTAAAATGCAAGAATGCAAATCCCTTTGGAATAAAGATACTAAAACGGGTTTTTTTTTATCGAGTGTTCGGGTTGTCGGTTCGGGTCTTGATAATTGGTCAAACCCAAAGTCAACTTTCCAAAATATTGAATGTTATGAGATAACTCAATAAAATTTAATAAGACTTAACCAAGTATGTAGTTCCATTGTTTTAGAACTAACAAAGCACGTCAAGCGAGTGTTCGGTTTTGTCAGTCCAAACTTTGTTATGAGATCAAGTTGGATCCAACATTTCCAAGTACTTAAGAAAATATTTAAAAATCAATTTGTAACTATTTTTAAAGAAATATACAAGTCTTGATGGCTAAAAAAAACACACTTGTGTGTCTTAAGCGAGCAAGAATCGGTTTGGTTCGGTTTCCATCTCACAACAAGTTCATAGATGGTTTCCACATGTCCAAACACTAAAGAACTTGTATAATAATGTACAAATAAAAAAATACCAAAAGTTAACAATAAAGTCTTTAAACAAAAGTTCGGTTTTCGGTTCGGATCGTGTTTCGGGTTAAGACCGAGGTAAGATTCTACAAACCCATAACCATAGAATTTGTAAAAATGATTTTAGAAACTTAGATCTAACACTAAGTATGTTTAAACAAACAAAACTAGTAACAAAGTTCGGTTTACGGTTTAGAGCTACTTACGGTTAAACCGAAGCATAGACTTTTAAAAACCATAACTATGGAACTTGTAAACATGACCAACAAACTAAAATAAGCAAGATTAATATGTATGAACAGGTTATATAGATGTATATATATCAAGGACACGAAGTCCTCCATGAAGCCTTGCCTTATGGGGTCCGAAACCTCACCGACCGGAATCGGAGAAGTAACTACCAAAGGTAAACAAGGGGTATATATTATATATATGTTGCACAACCATAAACAAGTATTAATAAGGCTACATAAACTAATTAAGATGAAAGACCAAAATCCTTCAAGAACACTTAAGAAGATAACCTTGAATCTTTGATGTTTGAGAGAGTTTTTTTTTTTTTTGGAGTTGTAGCAAGGGAAAATGAAGAGGAAAGGTGGTGTATATATAGGGTAATGTTGGTGGTCAAATATGGGTGTGAGACACAAGAGTTTTCATGCAAAATGGATCAAGACAAAAACACAAAAAAAAAAATAAATAATAAATAAATAAATAAATAAAAATAAAAATAGGATGTTTTCAAGACCCAACAAGTGTGAAACAATATTGTAACATAAATCCATCATTTTGATTATAACACAAGCTTCGGTTTACAAATCGGGTCGGTTTACATAATAAACAAATACAAAAACGAATACAAACAAGACCCGAAATTGACGAATGTCACAATGCTGGTATTCTCCTACTGGAGTGTGGATAGGGTCGGGTTTAGGCTTTAAGAGACATAACTAGATATGAAATTAATTTTAACAAATTTTAATTTGTTACATGATTAAGTTTCAATTGCCAAAACTGATACCAAAAACCAATTATTATTATTATTATTATTATTATTATTATTATTATTATTATTATTATTTTGGTATATAAACTGTTCAAATTATAAAAGTATAAAAGTACATAAGTGAGTTCGTTAGGATCATAATTAACATGATGGAATATTCGTTAGGTACAACCGATATATGCGTAAAATACCAACTACCAAACGAAGACTTGGACGCGTTAATCACTGTCACGAGTGACGAAGACGTGGAAAACATGATGGATGAGTTCGACCGCTTGGCTCACACTCACAAAACGGCTCGGCTCAGAATATTCCTTTTTCCTGCCGACACGTCGCTCTCACGAGCCAGCAGCATCAGCTCGCTGCTCGACGGCTCCGTTAAGCGTGAACACTGGTTCCTTGACGCGCTTAACGGCGGCCGAACTTTGGACCGTGGACGATCTGAAGTCTCGTCAATTGTATCGGAAGTACCTGATTACTTATTCGGGTTGGATAATCCCGACAACCCGAAACCCAAAACCCGACCCGTGGTTATTGACAATATTTCTGCCTCGGATCCGGGCTCGCCCGCTCCACGGATATCCTCTCCTTATTGTTCAACTTCATCGACATTGGGGCCCACGATACCTCCCCCGGGCCCGAGCCTTCGGCCCTTGAAAACAAAAGTTGATAACCCGGGTCCAATTGTTAGTGAACCGAAAGAAACGGTTACCGAGCATTTTGTCGAGGCTAGTGATCCGATTATTATGAAGCAAACGGATTATGTGGGCCAACCCGTTTATTATATGCACCCGAATTCTGCTCCAGCACCAGTCCAAGAGATGCCGGTTTATTACATGCAACCGGGCTTGATTCCTCAAGAAAACATTCAACCCGTTCCAATTCGGGCTCTATATGGTCCACAATTTATCGGGCCTCTGGGTCAATTGCTTCACCCTCAAGTATCAAATATGGGTCAAGTGTTAATGAGGCCCGTTTCGGGTGGAGAGGCATACGATGCGATGGGTAGAAGCGGTGGTGAGTCGGTCCAGCCCGTTTATTATGGGCCTAGATATATTGGAGTGCCGAGCTATCCGGGTATGATTTTGCCAAGTGTGGAAGAAATCAAGCAACCCGGGCCTGATGCTAAAATGGGCCGGGCTCCGCAATGATGTTGAATAAAATTGGTTTTCCTACATGCCTTTCTAAGGCCCATGTTTGATATTTTTTCCTTTTGTTTTGAGATTTTTTTCTTTTTGCTTTATGAGTTGTTTGATTCATGAGATGTATATCTTTGATTGTGAATTGTAAAACCGTTATTTACGAGAGCACTATGTTGAAAGATTTTGATCTTAAAATGTGAATTCTTTTAAACTCAAGATCAACTTTTTAAGAGAATGTGGATTCGATTAGTAAATATATTACAAACTCGTGTTAAGCTCTAACTCATTTATTGATTTGTGGTTGTTAGTATAATTGCATATTTATGGATGGGAGAATACAATGTTATTTAGTTTTTTCGTAAGTTTGTATAAAATAAAACTTATGGTCATTATTATTGTATATTAAAAGACAAGTGATTGAATTTTCATTTCTCAAACATTTGCCTCAAAACTCTTGAGTGATAGAAGTTTCATTTCTCAAACATTTGCCCCAAATTTTTTATGTCTTTTAACTGCGACACCATAGTTTATGGTTTTGTACAATTTCTTCTCCGGCATATTTTAGGCAACATGCCAAGTTTAGTTCATCAAGTTTTTACCACAAAGTTTAATGAATATACCTTTTGCCCCTCTACTTTAATTAACCGACTTTAGTTTATTAACTTTTTGTCACGCAAGTTTAATAAATATACTTTTTGGTTGCTCTACTTTTATTAAAAGTTTAGTTAATTAAACTTTTGTTACAAAAGTTTCACATATATTCGTTTGACCCTTCAACTTTGGTAATGAAATGCTTGTCTTTCTACTTATATCTTTACTTTTTGGCTATTCAATTTTAGTAATAAAACTTTTGTCACAAAACTTTTACCACAATAAATTGAATTGATGCCAGCCGAATTCTCGCCACAGCACGAGGTAACTTTCGAACATGAATGCGTTTAATCCGTCCCATTACAACACAAGGTTAGCATTGCTTGTTATATATAAATCAGAAAAATAAATTATACTCATGTAAACGACAAAATTTTTTAAATGATTCTCAGCCTAATGAAGCCTCGGTGTAGACCTTTGGAGCTTAACTTAAGAAGCTTGATTCGGTTGGAACTTTTAGTGATCCAACTTGGATAACCCACGAACAACCCTTCTAGTTTAGATCATACATTTCTATCATTCTAACTTGACATGAAAAATTCAAAGTTGAGTTCCGTATTTCTCACGATCAGTGGGTCCTTTAAAATTAAATCATGTAGTCGTATTTAAAAGTTGATTTACTTAACTTTACACGAAACTTTACAATTATTATAATAGTCATTCAAAATTTTTCTGGTTTTCTAAAGTCATTGGACTTACATTGGACTCTAATGCTATATAACTCTTTACAACAACAACAATAATAATAATAATAATAATGCATATTTATTTAATCACTTTTTTTTATATTAACAATTAGAGGTGAGCAACTTAACCGCCATAACCGTTAAACCGAACCATAACCGACATAAGTGAACCGATTTTAACTGATAAACGACATAACCGGTGGGTCATTTTAATAAATTTATAAAAACCGTCAAATACGGGTCGGTTTTGGTTAAAGATAATTCCAAAACCGCTATAACCGAATTGGCCCATTAATTTAACCAACAATATGTTTGGGATTAACTTCCACCAAACATGTTGTTGGATTATATCATTTTGATGTTTTTGGTTCAATAGTTGTTATCAAATTAAGTTGAGTTTTATTGGTGGATTATATAATCTCATTCTTTTTCTAAATGAATATTTAGCATTAATATCATGGATTATATACTTTGTTAGATTATGTCATGTTGTTTTTTTTTGTAATAATTGGTAGCAAACTTTTAGGCCCAATCACATTGTTTTGGTTACAGTTATCCGACCCATAACTGACTCACTATAACCTACAAAACCGATTAATTAACAATAACGGGTCGGTTATGGTTATGGTTATCCATTAACCAGAATATTCGTTATGGTTATGAGTTTGACTCAAAACAGCCCCAAATCAACACATGCACACCCTATTAACCATTATGAAACTTGATTCTTAGTTGTTCAATCCTTTTCTTTTCTATGACATCATATTTCAAGTTAACTAAAGAATATTATCATTTATTAGAAAAAATAAGATTCATATATGCTTTATTGCGAAACATCTAAGGACAAGTTCAAGGAACATATGTCACCCATTTTGCAACTATCTTCTCTGTACCAACACCAATCACTTTTTTATCCAATCCAACCAATCTCAAAATCATGAAATTACATTCACATTCCAAAATCATTTTTTATTTATATATAAGCCAAGAAAATATTTAATCACTAAATAATAACAATTATAAAGTAGCCATAATAAAATAATAATTATAATTATAAAATAGCCATCATAATGCTAACTAATAATATTAAATAGATTACAAAAGTATTATAAGAAGAATATTATGATAATAATAAAATATTATAATAATAACTAATAATATTAATTACTATTACTACTATATATAATTAAGAACTTTGGTGCCGCTAATACTCTATTGGGCCACCTGGCGGCACCATATTGATTCGTGATTTTTTTTTGTTGTTTCTTTTTTGTTTTTAGTTCGATTATCATAACGAACGTAAAGAAAACGACCAAAAGTCATTTTTTTTGTTTTAGTTCTGGTGGCATAACAAGCCTCACGGACACCGACCAAATTCACGCAGAGTCGTCATCTCAGTGCCCGTTATCGACAACTTTTGGGTTTTACCAAAGCGAAAGTTTACCAACCGACACCCCCCCCCCCCGCCCAAATTGGCCATTGGTCCACCTCAAAATTTATATATGTATTTTTTCGTTTTTTTAGCTCCGGTACCGTAACACACGTAATCAAAATCGACTAATTCGTGTTGAGTTACAACCTCAATGCCCGGGACCAACAACAGTTGGGAATCGTCCGGGTTTGCCGACCAAATAAACATCGTTTTAAATATTTTGTTTTTTTATACGTTAATTTGACGAATTATTTTTTTGTGTTTTAACGCTCAAATTTTACCAATGGTGTGTATACCATAATGAACGTAGCGGATACCGACCAAATTCACATCGACCCACCGTAGTAATGCTCGGGTTTTACCGACGTTCGGATTTCAGTGCTGGTGATTTATCAGCTGCCCCGACGCATTACGCCAGGTAAAAAAGCTAGTTATAATAACAATAATAACTACTAAACGTAGTAATAATAATAATAAATTATAACCAACAATAATATTATTAAAAATAATTAATAATATTAATATAATTATATAACAAATGATAATAGCATTCTAATAATATAAATAAAATATAGTGACTAACAACAACAATAATTATTATTATTATAAAGTAGCCATCATAATAATTACTAATAACATTAAATAGATTATAAAAGCACTACAACAAGAATATTAAGATAAAAACAATATATAATAATAAGTAATAATATTAATATATAATAACAATAATAACTAATAAAAATGTAATAATAATAGGAATAACCAACAACACTACTATTAATAGCCTTCAAAAACACAACACTATCAATAATAATATGATTAATAATAACAAAAAATAATAATAACTAATAATAGAATAATACTGATATAATATACTGATTAATAATAATAATAATAGTTGCTAAGTCTTCCACGTGTTATAGCAGAAGACCTAAGTAACATCATTGTAAGATTATCCGTATCATTTTAGGGAAATTTTTTTCACAAACAGCCTAATCAGCATGACACATCAGCTATTCATTCATTCTTTTCATAATCACTTTTTACCTATAGCAATAACATATCCATTTTTCATACAAGCATCCTCATAATTTCCACATCACCAATAACTTTATGTTTTTAATTTTATTATTTATATGAAATTTATTTAACAAATAATTTTATAAAATAAAAATAAATACAAATAAAATTGCATTAAATTAAATAAAAATATCAAGAATACAATAAAATAAAAAATACAATATGAAGTTGACGGAAATATAACTAATGGTTATTCGCCCAAACATGCTCCACTAGATCGTTACGTATTGCTTGGTGAGCCTCTTTGTTACGTAAACTATGAAACCTCTGTATGCGTGCTTGAAATTGTGGTGGCGCTCCTTGGTGGTAGATAATTGGTTCAGGATCATTCTCGTTGCTTTCCCAGTTAATTATAGCACGACCTTCATCCTCTATAATCATATTATGTATTATAACACATGCATACATTATATCACCTAATAACGGGATGGAAGAAGTTCTTGACAAGCAATGTGTAACTCCCCACCTAGCTTGAGGACACAGAAGGCTCTCTCAACATCTTTCCTTGCAGACTCTTGGCGTTTCTTGAACAACTTCATTTTCAAGTTACTTTTAGGTGGATATGTGAAACTCTTTACTGGTGTCGTCCATTCGGGATAAATACCATCGGCAAGATAATAGCCTTTCGTATACACATTCGTATACGCATTCCCATTGACTATGAAGTTACACTCTGGTGCAGTCCTTTCTAATATTTGATTAAATAGTGGGGACTAATTGAGGATATTGATATAGGGGTGAGCAGAAAACCGAATTAACCAAATCGAAACCGAATTAACAGAAAAAACCGCATCGAAAAAACCGAACTGAAGCATTAATCGACGGTTAATTTTTTGTCTTTTTGAAAAACCGAACTTTCGATTTCGATTCAGTTATCCATTTTTAAAAAAACCGAAAAAACCGAACCGAGCCGATTGATGATGACAAAGATTATTAAGATGATGAGGAATGAACTAAACTTTTAAGATAAATAAATAAGATTATGAATGAAGATCAGGACTAAACTTTTAATGTTTTTTAATTTTTAAACTCTATTTAGCAACTTTGTATTCTTATAGTTTCACGTAACATGTGCCTATTTTGTTTTTTAAATTCAATATATATGTGAACTGTGGTACTCTAACACGTACTTATACAAGCTTAAAATATGCATTTTCATTTTATAATTTTTTTTGCAATGTCAGCACATAATTGAAAAAATACCGAAAATAACCGAATAGAAACTGAAATTAACCGAAAACTGAAAAACTGGAAAACTGAAAACCGAATGGTTTGCATATTCAAATAACCGATTATTTCGGTTTCGGTTTAGGTTTCGCCTAATAACCGAACCGAACCGTGCTCAGCCCTATATTGATATCATTGTTTGCACCGGTAACTCCAAATAATGCATGCTAAATCCAGAGGTCGTATGATGCAACGGCCTCTACTATAATGGTTGGATGTTGATGTTCGGTTTATTTGTACATATTTATGTGTGTTAACTTACTTGTTGTACTCGTTTAGTTTAGGAACTATGGTACTTCATACATGTTTATTGTGTTTCAGGTCACATGTACTTAACGCGCTTAATTTGGACCTGTGCGAGCATGGAATGAAGACTCGGGATGTCCAGCACGCTTACCGAGGCAATCATGTGAACTTGCTGATTGAAGTGACCCATCGCGTAGCGCGATGGGTGTTGAAGGTGGGGCATCGCGCTACGCGATGCCCTGTAAATGACTGTGTTGACTTTGGTCCATCGCGTAGCACGATGGACCAGGAGAGAGGACCATCGCGCAACACGATGGTCCCCAGAATCGTGAAAGTTAGGGTTTGTTTTTATATTACGTTTTGACGAACCTAGACGGGATTCTTCACCTTCTAGGCGATTTTCAGAGCAGAAGAGAGAGCCCCCATCACTTCCAATCATCTCTAAGCATCATACATGGCCTACCAGATCATAACCGAGGCCCGATAGATGCTGATGCACGGCTAGTTCCTTTGAGTCATACCCGGGATGTAGAGTATTGTATCTTTCAGTTTTCTCATGTATTAAGAACGAATTGATTGTAACTATCTTTGATGTTAATCTATGAGTATTGATGTCTAGTATCATTGTGCACAACGTCAGTTTAGGTTTATTTTGATTTGAACGATTAGTGTGCCAGTTGCTATGATAATTGCTTGTAGGATTGTTTTGACTTGTTAATTGCAAGAAAGCATACGTTTGCCCTTAGTTGAGTCACACTGGCAGGGACCGTTTGATAACCAGTGCCGTGTGTTAGCGAGTGTGGATGCCTAAGGTTTAACTGGTTAGTCAGTCTGTAGTTGACACAAGATAGTTTATCTGTTAAGTTGCATGAATTTGATGTTAGGTTACGTACTTGGATTCTCGGGTGTGATTTGCTTTGTTGATTGATTGAATCTTTGATTATTTGTTTAGCTATTATAAAACCAAACTTTTTGCTAGTGTGATCAACACTTTAATTGAATTACTTCATAATGTTAGGAATCGTTTACACTTTACACTGACCACATACTCCTCGTGGTTCGACACCTTACTTACCCTAGCTACTTTGGTTAATTAGGTTTTTGCATGACTCAAACGACAAGCATTAAAATGGTGCCGTTTCCGGGGAGTTAGTGCGCTTAGTGTTTTTGTGATTAATTGATTTCTTTGTTTAGTTTAGTTTAATTTAGTTTTTGTTTTTATTTTTAGTTTAGTTTTATTTTCCCATTTTACGCGGGGTGTGTTATTTGTGCAGGTAACAGATTTATGCACCCCCGCTATTCAGGAAGAAATTCTCCATTGATTTACGAGCCAGAAATTGAACGGTTAGCTCGGCAGAACCGAGCTCAGATCAGACAACCAAATATGGAAGGTCAGAACCAGAACCAAAACCAAAACCAAAACCAAGAACCACCACCCGAAATTAATGTTTTCCAACCTGAACCAAACCCACCAAATAATGACCTACCACCACCAATAAACACCAATCAACAACCCCAAAACTCAGCCCGACACTCCAGAAACCGAAATCGTAACCATGACAGACCCGGGCCATCAGCCCCAAAAAATACCCTTCGTCAGCGACAGACGATTATTCAAGAGTTTGACCATGTCAGTATTCACACTGAAGATGAAGAAGAGGGAGATGAGGAGGAATTTGGCCCGAGAAATGAAAATGCGGGTTTGCGTGTTGATGAGGTTGAGGAACCGGTTAGGGCGAGAGGTAACAGGTGGAGGAACAGAAATCTTGATCGAGGTGGTATAGGCAGGTATCGGGAGGAACAGAGACAGCCGATTCAAGTTAATCGGGGAGGTTTTGAGGAACCGAGGGCTAGACAAAGAAATTACAGGCCTCCGGTTTAGGGTGTTAACAGTCGGTTGAAACCGGCTATTTCAGATGGTGCATCACCGATTGTCCCACAGGTGCGTGTGCAGGGACAACCGACATTTAAATCCCGTCCGTCCTACATCAACATAGTTCCCCATTTTCACGGACTAGGATCAGAAGACCCGTATTCACACTTGTCAGATTTTTCTGCTATTTGCGGGTCTATTGGTGATGGTACTTATGATCAAGATGAGGTTCGGTTGCGGTTTTTCCAGTTTTCATTAAAAGACAAAGCAAAACACTGGTTCAACTCGCTACCGATGCACAGTATTGAGAGCTGGGCCGAGATGCAGCAGGTTTTCCTTAACGAGTATTATTCGCAGTCGAAGACTAACGAAGCCCGGATGGAGATTCGACATTTTGCACAGTCACCGGGTGAGTTACTTCATGAGGCATTTATTCATTATAAGGAGATGATCAGGAAATGCCCGCACCACCAGATTGAGTTGTGGGAGTTAGTGAAATGTTTCGTTGACGGGTTGACTAACGAGGATCGAAAGTATTTGAAATCGTCATGTAATGGAATGTTATTGAACCAACCAGAAGAGGATGATTGGGATTTCCTTGAATTTATGTATGAGGATTCCAAGTCAGAAGCAACAGCTGAACGAAGACGAAAAGTCGGGGTCACTCGAACAGTTAAATCAGCCTCGAGCGAGTCAGACAGAATTGCAGAGTTGGAACGGGAACTCGCGGGTTATCGGAAAGAGAAAAAGAAGGAGGTTGGTAAAGTCGGGGTGAAATTCCCGGTTTGTTCAGATTGTGGTGGATTGGGGCATAAGGTTGAAGATTGCCCCGAGTTCGATGATGACGAGTATACCGATGAGGAGGAAGTCAGTTACGCGTATGGGGAGTCCAAGGGCCAAGGGTTCAATTCGAACACTTATCACCCGGGCCTAAGGAATCACCCGAATTTCAAATACGGGAACGCGTCGAACCAGTCGAACCCGAACTTTCAGGGGTCCAGTCAGAACCGACAGCAGAGCAGCTACCGTCAGGGTGGTTCGAACAGTCAGTATAGCAGTCGGGGGTATAACAGAGATGGTTACCGGGGTAACAGTTCGTCGGGTAATCAGAATCAGGACCAGCAGAAAGGTAGTTCAGGGAATTCAGATGAGTCAATTCATTCGAAACACGATGCGTTGTTGAAGCTTGTGACTGATAACCAGAAGGAAACGCAGAGATAGTTCGAGTTGAGAGACAAGTCAGCAGAAACGATGTCAAAGCAGATTGGTCAGCTCGCAGCAGATGTGGCGAGATTTCAGAAGAACGCGGGTCAGCTACCAAGCGAAACCACAGTAAACCCGCAACATGCCAGCTCAAGCTCGAAGAAGAGTAACAGTGTGCACATCAACGCGGTAAGTCTTGTACCTCATTTTGAAATTACTTGTGTTGAAGTTGAGTCACCACCGTAGTTTGTTGAGGCGGTGGTGAATGATGTTAATGATGAGAATGGATGTGTTGGTCAAAAGGAAACAATTTCTCAAAATGAATTGAAAGCGAACTCTAATGAATCAACTTTTTGTGAAAATTGCATTTGTGAAAAATGTTTAAATGCCAAATTGACCAACACGGATGATGAGGATGTGGAAGATAATACCACCTCAAGTAAACTCCAAGACCCGGGAGTGCCACTTTTATCAATTCAAATTGGAGATTTCAAAACTGATCGGGCACTTCTAGATCTTGGAGCATGTGTTAGTGTCATGCCCGGCAGTTTATATGATCAGTATGAGTTTGGCCCGTTAGAGAGTGTAAACACCACCGTGGTGTTGGCGAATCAAACTCATACACCCCCGGGGGCATGGTCACTAATGTAATGGTTCAAGTGGACGATTTTAGCTACCCAGTTGACTTCCTTGTACTTGATAATGCTAAGGGTAATATTAAACAATCTAAAGTCATACTGGGCAGGCCGTTCCTTGCCACAGCACATGCGGTAATTGATTGTGCTGAGGGATTTTTGGGCATTAAGTGTGGGAACCGTGTTAGGCGGTTATTATTGTTTGAAAATGCTACTAACCCTCTTGTTGACAAGTGCGTACCATCGTGCACAAATCATACAAGAGAGGGATGTTTTGTAACTGATAGGAACGACCTAAAGGGTAGCAGTGAGAGGAAAGGAAAAAGAGGAAATAAATCGGTGAGTTCTATGGTGACCTCACCGGTTTATGAAGCTACTTGAAGCATTCGAGGCATTGTCGAGTTGTAGACACGCAATTCAGCGCTGACCGGGAGGCAACCCGGGGTTTGTAAGTGTGTTCCATTTTATTTTCTTTTCGTTGTGTCGTTGTTTGACTTTGGTCTCGAGTTCTGTGCAGCATATCTCAAGTGTGGGGAGGCTTTTGATGTAGTGTTCGTCTTGGAAGTTCGGTAAGTAATTGGTTAATTTCACGGCTTTCCAGGTAAGTATTGCAAATTCCGACTTCGGAAGCATGTTCAGGGTGTTTTCGGGATGTCGAAAAGTGACTGGGTCAGAAAATACCCGACTCCAATTCGGCAAAAACTTTTTGTTCAATGGGGACCATCACGCTACGCGATGGCCCTGGACAGCTCACCATCGCGCTACGCGATGGTGGCTGGGACTTCCCAGACATCTGACGTCATCGCGTAGTGCGATAACGCCATGACCAACCCCATCGCGCTACGCGATGGGGTCCAAACCCTAATTTGAATTAATTGGGTCGCGTAGCGCGACGTGTGCTTACCTGACCCATCGCGCTACGCGATGGGTCCTCGGATCTCTAAAAAAACAAAAAACATATTTAAAATAAATAAGTAATAATAATATAATAATAATTATATATAATAGCCCTCTCACTTTGTCTGCTGTATTTGATATGTATATTTGTATTTTTGTTTGTGTTACTTTGGAACTTTGTGGGTGTGTTCACTATAAACCCTCATGAGATCTCACTCGTCCACCCAGGCTACCGAGGGGTTTAAAGGGCTTGTTGCATACGCTAAATGTAACCGTGATTCCTACGAAAGTGAGTTAGGTCTTTTATTATTTTTAATTAATTAACAAAAATTTTTATGAAATTGACTAACTCGGCTGGGTAATGTTTTTATAATATAATAATAATTTTAACTCTCGAAAGACCTAGGTCTTATACTTGTGAGTGGTTGCTCATACATGTCTCGAGATTTATGCAGATTTGGTTAGACAGAATTGGTCAGTGGTGGAGACATGTGTCACGAGTGTGTTGAGAGTTGTGGGCCGAGTTTAGCATTGCATTGTCTTTACTATCAGGTGATTTCGGTTTCATAATCTTTTTTGTTATTTTTATTGTAGTTTTTAGAATTGTAATTGTATAATTTGCGTTAGTTCATCACATTTGATCCCCGGGTTTTTAAGTGGTATAACTGTCAATTCAACCCCGTCCCCCAAATGATTATTAATTGTTTTATTATTATTTTAACATTGTGGACAATGTCAACCTCAAGTGTGGGGATGGGGGAAAATTGAATGTTTAGCCCGATAGTACCTCGAACAGTATTCAAAAACTTAAGTTATTAACTGTCACTTATTGCTATTAATGCCAATTTAGAGGTTTTTGGTCATGGTTGGTTTTTCAGCTTCTCGGTAGTTTTCCCGACAAATGTTTTTAAAATGAGAAGTTGAAAATGGAATCGTTTAGGCCGGGATAACGAGTCAAGGGGACGGGTATACATGTTTCATATCGGCAGCCCATATTTCCAGACATATTGTGAGATTGGCCCCTATATTTAATACACATATTATATAATAGATATAAAACATGTCATGTCATTTATTGAGGGAAGCCGGTATGTTTTACAGAATTAGAACTTGCTTGTCATATGCTTTTCGAGATCTTAATACCACCACCTGTATGGAGATTAGGACTTTAGAAAATCCATTCCGTACATATTTTCCTCACTAAATGATTTCCTTACCCGACATTATCCCCTAGGAGCCCGTTTGGATCATATTCCTTTTTCGTTTGTTAAACTGAACATTACACACCATTTCAGCCTTGGACTTTATTTTATATTTACCCGTGTGATGAAATCCAGTTCGTTATCGAGTTATATATATATCGAGTTGTACTTAGTTATACGAATTGTAAAGTTGTCAAGTTCTGAGTTGTAATTATCAGTCATTTCAGTTATTATTGTAAAAAAAATGGAAAATCAGTAAAAAGACAAAAAGAAGTTATCATTTCAGTATTTCAGTTGTTAATAGCAGGTTGAGTTTGTATCTAGTTCGTTTGTATTTGTGAATCTGTACATTGGTTTGTTTAATTGGGCTTTATCCACCTGAGTCACTAAATAAGCCTAATCCGCACCCAAACCTAAGCCTCAGCAAAACCTTAGTCCGAGTCTTTATGCAACCGGTGGTTAATGGGTGGAGATAAGACTGACTTGCAAGCATATTAAGTTGTACTCATATTAGGTATTTGAGGGCAGAGACATATACTGGCACATCTTTTGTCAGTCCAGATATTAAACCGAGAGGAGTGTTGATAGTGTGAGGGGTGTGAACATGTATGCTCTAACCGGAAACAAAGTATACTTGTCTTGGCGATTCTATAGTTTTCTGGTAGCATTAACTTTATTTGTGGGTTGTCAATCTAGAAAGTGTCAGTCTGGGAAACTGGGTATGACCTTAAACCTTGCTAGTATTAATGGTGATAATTGGTTGACCTATGATGGCGGTTAATTTTTACTATAGAGTTTTGCTTGAGGGCAAGCAAAAGATAAGTGTGGGGATGTGATGTTCGGTTTATTTGTACATATTTATGTGTGTTAACTTACTTGTTTTACTCGTTTAGTTTAGGAACTATGGTACTTCATACATGTTTATTGTGTTTCAGGTCACAGGTACTTAACGCGCTTAATTTGGACCTGTACGAGCATGGAATGAAGACTCGGGATGTCCAGCACGCTTACCAAGGCAATCATGTGAACTTGCTGATTGAAGTGACCCATCGCGTAGCGCGATGGGTTTTGAAAGTGGGGCATCGCGCTACGCGATGCCCTGTAAATGACTGTGTTGACTTTGGTCTATCGCGTAGCGCGATAGACCAGGAGAGAGGACTATCGCGTAGAATCGTGAAAGTTAGGGTTTGTTTTTATATTACGTTTTGACGAACCTAGACGGGATTCTTCACCTTCTAGGCGATTTTCAGAGCAGAAGAGAGAGCCCCCATCACTTCCAATCATCTCTAAGCATCATACATGGCCTACCAGATCATAACCGAGGCCCGAGAGATGCCGATGCGCGGCTAGTTCCTTCGAGTTATACCCGGGAAAAAGTTCGGGAGTCAATACAGTAAAGTCAGGGATGTAGAGTATTGTATCTTTCAATTTTCTCATGTATTAAGAACGAATTGATTATAACTATCTTTGATGTTAATCTATGAGTATTGATGTCTAGTATCATTGTGCACAACGTCAGTTTAGGTTTATTTCGATCGGAACGATTAGTGTGCCAGTTACTATGATAATTGCTTGTAGGATTGTTTTGACTTGTTAATTGCAAGAAAGCATACGTTTGCCTTTAGTTGAGTCACACTGGCAGGGACCGTTTGATAACCAGTGCCGTGTATTAGCGAGCGTGGATGCCTAAGGTTTAACCGGTTAGTCAGTCTGTAGTTGACACGAGATAGTTTATCTGTTAAGTTGCATGAATTTGCTGTTAGGTTACGTACTTGGATTCTCGGGTGTGATTTGCTTTGTTGATTGATTGAATCTTTGATGATTTGTTTAGCTATTATAAAACCAAACTTTTTGCTAGTGTGATCAGCACTTTAATTGAATTAGTTCATAATGTTAGGAATCGTTTACACTTTACACTGACCACATACTCATCGTGGTTCGACACCCTACTTACCCTAGCTACTTTGGTTAATTAGGTTTTTGCATGACTCAAACGACGAGCATCAGATGTCCGTGATCACCACGAGTATATTAACCTCTCCATGCAGTTGGGTCGTTCCTCCAGCTCCAATGCATACAATCCAAGCTTCCAAGCATTCCAGGAAACCCGTGCACAGCAAAATGTTTCGCTAGTAGCCGGTGAATGTCATCTTGGGTAGGTCTTCTAAGATACTCTGCAGCATAAATCTCTACAATAGACATACAAAACTTATGTTGACATTGTAGAGCAGTGATTTCGCCAAAGCATATGTATTCATCACATTGGTCTGCTGCAATGCCATATGCCAACTGACAAAGGGCACTATGACAAAGGGCACTAGTGACTTTTTGTATAGGTAGACCTTTTCTACCGATAGCATCATATCTTTGTGTAAAATATTTATCAAGTTCAAAGTACCTTCTTCTTAAATATCTTTGAGAATGTGATTGAAAAACCTTCAACTCATCCTAAACCTTCGTCTAAAGAAACTCCATCATACACCAGTGATGGAGCAAAATAGTCATTCCACATACGTGCATCACCCTCATCCCTAACTCTATCAATTTCTTTACGTTTCTTCCTTTGCTTAGAAGAACTTTGCTCTTCAACTGTGTCTAGTTCAAAACTAGCCGTTAGGAAAAGACAAAGAAATATAGCCGCTAGTAAAATACAAAACATATAGCCGTTGGTAACAGACAAAAAATATAGCCGTTATGAAAAAGAAAAAAAGAAAAAATATAATAAAATTGTTATTACTATAAAAAATGTTATCTTGTTTTACAAAATCTAATTAAAAAGAATTTAATTCATATTCGCCAAGACTCGGTGTTGAATCGACTCGGTTCGATTTAACAAAGCTCGAACCAAATTTATTAGTTGTTAACTTATTGTAATTTATCTTTTGGTATTTCATCCTCTGGTAAAGTTATTATTTTTGTACAACATATCAAGTGATCATCATTGAGTTGCCACCTTAAACCTTGACAACCATGGTTATGTCTCATTTTCACTTGTCGGCTTGTTTAATATCGATTATATAAATTTTATGTTAAATACTAACTTTTGCAAAACTAATAAACCTAACTAAACCTCTTCAAACATTACTTCATCTTATCATTTCAAATATGTTAGACATAAAGCCGACTCAAAATCGGGTTCATGTCCGGCCAAAAACGAACCACATGTTTAACTTATTTTCTTAAATAATTTTCGATTCGGAAACGACCCGAACTCATTAAAAATTAACTAATAAATACTATAACCTATATTTCTCCTAAAACTAAAATAGATTAATAAAAAAAATCAAATAACTAATTTCTTTTCATTTAACTTATAAAGAAATAGAATAAAATTATTTTTAAACTTAAATAAAATTATTTATAAATTAATTTTACCAATTTTCCATCCAAAAACTCAACCTTTTCATATTCGTAACGTTTTGTAAAACCCATTAATAATTATTTCCGTTTTATTAACTTTATTTTTTTCGTTTAAATAATCGTTTTCAAGATAAAATTCCGTCAAATTTCGTACTTTGTAAATATAATAAAATTCTCATGTTAATAATAAATTATTAGCTGAAATAATATTTAAATAATACAAACGTTAATATTATTTTATAATTCCTTTTCGTTAACTTTATAATTCTATTTTGTTAACTTTATAATACGCTAAATTGATGATATTTGGGATAAATTTACTGTTAAAATCTGCGTTCAACAAATGCTATAATTCTCGTATTAGTGATAATAATAATAATAATATCGTTAAAATTTTGTAAAACTTAAAAAGAATACTATAATACCAAATGCCATAAAATAATAAAAGATACATTAAAATAATGCATAATTCCTAAAACCAAATTTCTTAACTTTTATAATCCCGATAGTTAGTTTTTGTTTTTAATTATAGTTCGTGAAGTTCGATTACCTCGGTTTCTTTAACGCGCTTTCGGTTTATATTTCAAGTTTATCTTCGATTTCAATGTGAGTTTCTCATACCCCATTTTTAACGCTTTTACATTTTTTGGGGGTAGCATGCATATCATATTCAAGACCTTTACTTAGTTATTTATCTTCAAACTACAATTCATATTATCGACTTGTATGTTTACTTGCTTAGTGGTTCCGCAGGTAACGAAATTCAAGTACCTAGGATCGTTTGTCCAGAGCAATGGGGAGTTAGACAGTGATGTGGCCCATCGAGTTCAGGTAGAATGGTGTAGATAGAGAGCAACCACAGGTGTATTGTGCGACGGGAGATTCCCAACTAAACTAAAGGGAAAGTTTTATAGGGTCACAGTTATACCTGCAATGCTATATGGAACATATTGTTGGGCCATCAAGAAGACACAAGAGCGGAAGATGGAGGTAGCAGAGATGAGAATGTTATGCTGGATGTGTGGGCACACAAAGTTAGATAGAATAAGAAACTGTGTGTTTCGGGAGAGATTAGGGTAGCTAACATATCAGACAAAATAAGAGAATGGAGATTGAGATGATTTGGACATGTGAAGAGAAGACAGACAACGAATCCCGTAAGATCTGTAGAAAACATTACTATAAATGGGAGGAAGGGCATAGGCCAACCTAAATTGACTTGGGATGAGAGGATTAGGCATGATTTGCTAGACCTAAACCTCTCTGAGGACATGGTTGAGGATAAGAATTCTTGGAGACGTAGAATTAAGGTTAATGATTTCTAGGGAGTAAGTAGTAACTTAGGGGCTTCTTTTTATCTTATTTTTGGTCACACGCCATTATGTTGTTCTCTTATATATATATATATAATGCGAGAAGTGATATTATAGCGAGAAGTGTGAGAAATTAATATGAGCCATTGATTATGTTTAATCAATGGTCTACATTATAAATGGCAAATTCGTAATTAAAAACACATATTTATGACATATAATTTATTAAAAAGGTTAGATACGTCTTTTGTGGTGTATGGCTCATTAAACCAGATTTTAATGCTTTGAGTCGTTACTTTTTTGTGCCCATTTAATGCTCATTAGAAGTTTAATATTGTTTATTTTTTTTTTTACTAAAATTATGATCTTTTTTATGGTTGTGTAAGTTGTTTATTTGTTTTTTATAATTTGCTCATAAAACATATAAATTTTGTAACATTACACTGTATATTATGGTTTTGTTTATATAGTACATACAATGTATTGAAATAAGCCTAATTTTATTTGTTTTGCTAACACTTTATTATATAAACAAACTGATTCCTACACAGCATAAGTTTTACCTACACTACATTAGATACTACATTAATTATAACCACACAACATTCGAAAGTGTTCATACACTACATTTTTTACCTACGCTACATTAGATATGTCTACACTATGCTAATTATGACTACATAACCATTTGAAAGTGTACCTACACAATATTAGTTTTGTCTACACTAAATTAGATATGTTTACCCAACATTAATTCTGCCTACACTATGTTAGTTTTACCTACATAAAATTAGTTTTGTCTACACTACATTAGATATGCCTACACCACATTAGATATGTCAACGCTACATTAATTATGATACACAACATTAAAAGTGTGCCTACATTGCATTAGATATGTCTACACCACACTAATTATAACTACACAACATTTTAAAGTGTGCTTACACTACATTACGTAGCTACATTTACATTACATTAGATCAAATGATGATGATGATGATGATGATGATGATGATGATGATGATGATAATAACAATAATTATCCATTTATAGAATAAAATGATTTTAGATCAAGTAGATTCCAAAGCTTCAAATTTTATATGAAATAAAAAATAATAATAATAGTTTGCAACTTACCATTTGCTAGTAACTAATCGTAACTATTAAACCATTAATGAGCATGAGTTACAAAATAAAATACTTTATATTTCACTAATATACTCTTGCATATAAATAATCCGAAAATAAAAAAGAAATTATGTAATTGGTTAGAATATCTTCTCGCACTTCTCGCAATAAGAAACACTTCTGAAAAGAACGTAATCCTATATATATGTATATATATATATATATATATATATATATATATATATATGAGGAGTTTATCCTTACTATTTCAATATATCTATATATTATTATCATTATTATTACTAAGTGTTATTATTAATTATATTACTGTTGAACTTGGATTGCCTTTTATTTTCTCCCATACATATGACTTTTAGAGCTGAGGGTCTCTCTGGAAGCCACATCTCTATTCTATTGGATAGAGGTACGGTGTGCCTACATCCCACCCTCCCTAGACCCTACTTATAGCTTTGCTATTGGTGGGATTTTTCACTAGGTATGATTGATTTATGTTTACTTGCTTACTTGCGTTAATTTCAATTTCAAGTGGTGGCCTCGATAAGTATGATCATACGCCCCCTTTTGCACTCAGGACTGCCATGTTATGAGTGGAAAAGGGACCCCCGATCCGAGTACGTTGGTTGTTACCAACTGGAAGGAACCCTGCTTGCGTTTATCTGAGTACGTTGGTTGTTACCAACTAGAAAGGACCTTACTTTCGTTTTACACTTGTTCATAGAATTGTATGGTTTTCTTTACGTATATATCAAACTTGTGTGATTCTTACCAACTACTTGTTAGTTGACTTTGTTTTATACACATGCTACAAGTACAATTATTAGAGGATGATACGTTGGAGAAGACATTAGAATTTAGGGTATTTTCACAAATGGACAAGTTGTTTAAATTGTTACTGTTTATCTTGTATTTCTTGTTTTCAAACTTGTGTATTTGATGTTGAAATTAATTAATGATAATATTGTCACTTAATAGTCTCACATGTGTTTTGAGCAATCTGTACGTCACACTCAGGCGTTTCCTCTTAAACTGAGGTGTTACAGTTTGTAATTAGAAATGATGAAGTCTAACTATTCATGTTCTCGTAATAACTAACACTGCCAATGAAAAGATTAAATTATGTTTTTTTTAATTGTGTATTACTTTTGACTAGAATTCAACAATTTAGATCATATTTTTATTATCATTAGTTATTTTGGCATGAGTAAATGAAATTGTAAAACTCTTATCTTCACAAGTAAGTTTTTAAGATGATTATTTTTAACATGAACTTACACTACTAGAAATTGAGCAATTGCCACCAAAATTTGCTACCGAAAAAAACGGTAGCAATTTTAGCGACCGATTTAGCAAATTTGCTACCGAAAATCGTAGTTACTTGACACGGTACCCAAGCGGTCGAAGATTTTGCAACCGCATATTTTCGGTGACTAAGCGGTTGGAGTTTTTGCAACTGGTGATTAGGCGGTCGGAATTTTTGCAATCGGTGGCTAGACGGTCGGAGTTTTTGCAACCGTGCCTAAACGGTCGGAGTTTTTGCAACCAGCGAGGAGTTTTTCAACCACAATCGGAATTTTTCAACCACGGCTAAACGGTCGGAATTTTGCAAATGGTTCAGTTAACTTAATTGTATGCATTTTATTAACCAAACGCATCACAAAAAAGAAAAAAAGAAAAAAGAAAAAAAAAACATATAAACGGAGCACGTGACCACACTTTGAACAAATTGATTTCACAATCCATCTCCATCAATCCATCGCGGCATGTGTACGGAGCACGGACCGCTTCAGTTTCCGGTGACTCTTTTCATCTTCTCCGACTATCTCCAGCAAATCTCCGCCGGAGGCACATGCAAATCTCTGGCGGTGATGTGTTCATCAATATTCCTCTCTCGGTAACAGATCGCATCAATTTCCGATGAATTTGAGCTAGGAATCCGTACACATTGGATGATAAACGGAATCGAGGTATGCTTATAGCTGCTAATTTCTAAACCTAATTAGCAATTGAGTTTCGTTCACGTTGATTTCATGTGCTTTATAAACTCTAAATTATGGCTCATATTCTATTTATCATCCACTGTTTAACTAGCAATCGAGATTTATTCATGTTGATTTGTTATGTGTTTTCACTACTTTGAATTAATAAGACATCTAAATTAGGGCTCATATATAAACATATTACATTAAGATATTAGCATGAGGTTAGTTATTGATGATTTGATGAGATGATGCGTGTGTTTTGAGATGAAATTCTATTGCAGAAAATCAAATGTGATGTGTATAATTTATGTTTTTCCCATGGACCTCGATTGCTTTAAGTTTGAGCAGAGTCTCAAAATTATATCTATATTAATTTGAAAGGTCGGTGGCGCTCACAGTTTGCTACTGTGCTACACCGACAAGTTTTGAAGCCTGCAGTACAACTCGTTGCAGTGTTAGTGGTGCCAGCTTCTGATTGTGTGTTTTGGGCGGCGCTCCACTTTTCCACAAACTTCTATTTCTTGTCAAAGTTTTATATGAATGAACTTATTACGTGTTACAAAAAGGATTTTTTGGTTAACTCACTCTCCATGTTTGCTTACTTATATGATAACTAAATGAACAAAAGTTTCAATTATTGTTGCTGAAGAGGTAGGTCCCAGCAGAGCCCAGTTGGACCCGCAATACTCACCTTGAACAGGGACGTCTGCGCACTGACCAACTGCTCCAGCAGGACCCACCATGCTCAAAGAACCTTACGCGCAGTACGCCAGCTGTACCCGCAGGGAAAGCCTCCCAATGGTGAAGTACCCCGCCTGTTCCCGCAGCTGCGGATACAAGCCATCAGGGAAGGCTACCCTCACTAACAGCAAGGCTACACGCACAAGGCATTCGTTACTTCAGTAGTCACATGAAGGAATGAGCAAGGCGGGAACACTCCCGCCTAAATGAGCCAGTCCGTATGCTTCTGGAAGGTCTTTCGTACTATACCTACTAAGGTATGGGCGGAACAGACAGTTTGACCAGAGCAGCCCATGAACTAATCACAGGGTGACAGCTCACCGACAACAATACGAGGAGGAGCACCCTCTAGTACTGTTTGTCACTATTAGCCGCTGCCTACTCACCAACCCTTACGATGGGACGTGCGCAGCCTACAGTTGGTGGAACAGTGCGTAGCCGGCAGTAAAGGAACAGTATACAGCCGACCTTATTACTGTTGGCCGTAACCTATCCACCAACCAGCATGGCCTGTGCGTAGTCCACAATTGGTAGAACAGGAATACTATTCAGCCGGCTGTACCTGCTTGGAAACCTACCTTCGGCTATAAATACTCAAACACCTTGGAATGGTAAGGACATCATCTGATATCTCAATCTTATCTAGCAATCTCTTAATATACACTTATATTCAGAGCAATCTAGTCTGATTCTCACGCCGGAGGGTGGTCACAAGGAGGAACCCCCCCTTCTCAGTGACGAGCTTACGGTGTCTGTTTTGCAGGTCTCCAGAAGAACAACCTTCTCTGCTGAACCTCATCCCCGTGGGAAACATTACTTAACCCCCAGATTATCTATAATCTGTCCAGGGTTCACTTAGTGTTTCTTCATTGGCGCCATCCGTGCATAAAAGCTAGAACTAATTTAGTTTTTTCAAAATTTCTGAAGAAATGTTTAACGTTACTCCGGTCCCAAGGCCAGTAACCGACCAAGAAACCCCGGTAGCCACAATCCCAGCAACTGGGGGGAACACCGGCGGTTATACAAATCTTACGAACACTACCCCGACTACCCAAGCCGGGGCAAGTGCAGTAAATATTCCACTGGGGTTCACTGATGCCCAGTTGGAAAAACGAACGAGGGTCCCTCGCCAAACACTAGATCAAGTGAAGGCGTGGGCCGAACCACGTCAAAGAGAGTTCCAAGCTGAATTGGATGAACGCTTGCGTTCAGTTCAACAGGCTGACGAATTCGGCAGTACTCGCCAACACCTCAATATGAACAGTGAGTGCGAGTACTCAGACGACGAGAGGGAAGAATCCGATACCGACGCAAACCCTCGCCATAAGGCGAAAGGGAAGCGTAAGGAAACGGACTTCCAACCAAAAAGGAATTTTGGGGAAGCTTTTAAACCAACAAATGCGGAGAGAAACCCGCGTGACTTCTCCAAAACCTTTAGACCAACTGCTACAAATGCAGGAAAGTCAAAATTCGCAAGGGACATTGCGGAAGCAATCGCCCCGAGAAGTGCCAAACAAATGTCCAACATTGGCACTTACGATGGTCTATCCGACCCAGACGACCATTTGAACAGGTTCATTGCGGGGGCTACCGTCAGCAACTGGACGGAACCCACGTGGTGTTACATGTTCCAGATGACTCTGGTCGGAGCGGCCAGGGCATGGTTCGATCGTTTACCGGTCCACCACATATATGACTGGGCGGACTTTCAGAACAAGTTCAGCCAGCACTTCAGCCAACAGAGGAAATACACTGAAGAACAGTGGACGATCCTCAACTGCGTTAGAGAGGAGGATGAATCTTTACTAGACTTCATCACCCGCTTCAACTCCAAAAAGCTAAGTCTCGGCAACATAAGTGAAGATCTGGTTCGCGCCGCTTTCATCCAAGGCGCCGAATACCCAGAGCTTATCCGCACATTGACGGGTAAGGATGGCATGCCATCAACATGGGATGCCATCATGACGGCGGCAAAGCGCTTTGCGGAGACGGAAAAGCAACTGGGAAGGGATCTTCCCCAGAGTACACACCTCTACACGCAGAGGACAAGAGAGAACAATGTTCGGATCGCCCGGCAGAACAAAAAGAGGAAGCTAGGTATCTGGCAGTCAAGGGTAAACTTTGACACCTCATCCAGCTCTCACCCTCTTGTTGGCGGAAGAAACCACACACACCCTTCAAGCCAAAAGCACCGGTGGACGCCACTCACCAAAAGCGTCACGGAGATATTTGCCACTGAAAAGCTACCATGGCCAAAAGCTCCAATGATCCGGCAGCGACCTAATGCGGATCAGAGCAAATCCTGTGACTTCCACGGGACAAAAGGTCATGGTACGGAAGAGTGTACATCCTTGAAGGATATTGTTGAAGCATTCGTCAAGGATGGAAGACTGGCACACCTGGTGGCATCAATCAAGAAGGGAGGACGGAACGACAACCGGTACCGAGGCAACGGACGAAAGCCCGTTGACATCAGCATCAACATGGTTCATGGTAATATCAGAGGAAGAAAAAGGCGAACGATAGAACCATGTGCGTTGAAGGAAGCTGAGGTGCGCTTCCCGCGAGTGCCAGGAGGACCCAGCAAAGAAGGCCCTATCATCATCAAAAGCCAGCTGAGGCACTACATCACCTCCCGCACTCTTGCTGACAACGGCGCGTCGTCAACGGTGATGTACAGGCAGTTCTTCGACAAGCTAGATGACGAAGACAAGGAACGCCTGGAAACGATCTGCGCCTCGATGGAAGGGTTTGATGGCAGCACAAACACCCCCCTGGGTATCCTATCTTTCCCCGTCACTCTTACGGATGGGAAACACTCCCGCACAGAAGATGTGGACTTTGTCGTGATGAGGAAGCCACACCACACATACGACATTCTCTTCGGGAGAGACGGGATGGCAAGATTCAACGCCGTGGTATCCTCAGTACACGGCATGATGGGATGGCCAACAGCTGAGGGTGTAGCGATGATCACCGGCATTCCCCAGGTATGCATCGCATCTGTCTCATCTAAACCCAAACCAAAGATGGCTAAACCAACCATCACCGAACCAGAAAGATGGGCCTTCAACGGCAAGTACCCGGACCAGGCCGTCACCATTGGCCCAACAATTGTTGATCCCACACGCACCTTACTTAAGCGCTTATTACAAAGGAACGCCGACATCTTCGCGTGGACACCAGCTGACATGACTGGTGTACCCCGGAGTAAGGCAGAGCATAAGCTCAAATGCGATCCGGCTGTCACGCCGATCGTACAAAAGCGCAGAGTAATGGGGCCAGAACAAACTAACGCGTGTAGAACCCAAGTCAAGGAACTCCTTGACGCAGGCATCGTACGCGTTATTAGATATCAAACTTGGGTTGCAAATCCCGTTATGGTACCGAAGAATGACTAACAATGGCGCATGTGCATAGATTTCAAGGATTTGAACAAAGCATGCCCCAAAGATTGTTATCCGTTACCTGAAATTGATCTTAAGGTGGATTCGTTGGCACCATTCCGCCTTAAATGCTTCCTGGACGCGTATAAGGGGTACCATCAAATCCACATGGCCGTTGATGATCAGGACAAAACCGCTTTTCGGACGCCCGATGGCACATTTTGTTATCAAATGATGCCATTCGGACTTAAGAATGCCGGGTCCACATACCAACGCCTGATGGACAAAGAGTTTCATTCCCAAATTGGGAGGAACTTGGAAGTCTACATGGATGACTTGGTCATCAAAAGCCCTGACCCAGAAGCGATGTTGAAAGACATCGAAGAAACTTTCAACACGCTCAGGAAGATAAACATGAAGCTCAACCCGAGCAAGTGTGCCTTTGGAATGGAAGAATGGAAGTTCTTGGGGGTCATCGTCACTAAAGATGGCTTCAGAGCGAACCCTGAAAAGGTCGAAGCCATTATCAAAATGGAATCACCAACTACCATCAAACAGGCTCAGACACTGAATGGACAACTAGTGGCACTTAATCGCTTTTTGGCAAACCACGCGGATAAGTCGTTTCCATTCGTGTCAACATTGAGAAACTGTTTAAAGAAAACGCACTTCCGCTGGACACCAGAAGCGGAAGCAGCTTTTCAGGAGATTCGGTCACGCTTGATCGAACTCCCAACGCTGACAGCACCAAAAGCGGGAGAGGAATTAATCCTATACCTTTCCGCAACTGATAGAGCAACCGGGGCAGTCCTGCTAGTAGAACGAAAAGGCATCCAGATGCCAATCTACTATGTTAGCCGTGTCCTAACAGACGTAGAAACCCGGTACTCTACCCTAGAAAAATTAGTCTTAGCACTAATACACGCTTCACGCAGGCTAAGACGATATTTCCAGGGTCACCCAATCACCATTCTCTCAAACTTCAAACTTGCAAACGTTCTAGGCAAACCCGAGTTATCGGGACGCCTAGCCAAATGGGCAATTGAGTTGGGGGAATACGCGATAAAGTATAAGCCAAGACCAGCCATAAAAGGCCAGGCTCTGGCCGATTTTATTGCAGAAGTGCCTGCATCGCGGGAAAAAGAGTGCCAGGAAGAGGCTCAACCCTCTCCAGCACAAGACATCAATGATGTCTGGCGACTCTACACTGATGGAGCAGCCAGTAACGAGGGTTCAGGTGCAGGGCTAAAGCTAACCAACTCAGCAGGCCAAGAATACACTTACGCTATTCGACTGGATTTTCCAAGTACGAATAACGAAGCCGAGTATGAAGCATTCCTGGCTGGGCTGAGAATTGCGCGTAAGATGGGAGTGAAAAACTTGGAAGCCCACGTGGATTCCATGTTAGTAGCCAATCAAATCAACGGGACGTACACGGCCGTGAACGACACAATGGCCCTGTACCTCGCACAAGCAAAATCCCTTATGCGCGATTTCAATGACTGCAAAGTCATACACGTCAACCGAAGTGAAAACAAATCTGCAGATGCGTTAAGCAAGCTTGCATCATTAGCCTTCACCCACTTAGGAAAGGATATCCGCATTGAACTCCTCGAGACACCATCGGTCCCGCACAAGGAAATTTGTGTCATCCAAACAGGCACGGAAACGTGGATGACACCAATAATAAAATACCTTGCGACAGGTACACTACCGGAGTCCAAAACACAGGCAAGAAAACTACGCTGTAAAGCACTAAATTATCAACTCATCGATGACATCCTTTACAGACGTAACTTTCTTGGCTCACTCTTAAGATGCGTGGACAACCAAGATGCTGACTACCTCCTAAGGGAAGTACACGAAGGCATCTGTGGAGTACACGCAGGTCCCCGCGCTGTTGTAGCCAAGCTAAACAACGCGGGATACTTTTGGCCGGGGATGCATACGGATGCACTGGCATACATCAGAAAATGCAGGTCTTGCCAGCTTTACGCACCCAACACGCACCGCCCGAAGAATGAACTTGTTCCAGTCACTTCTTCATGGCCATTTCAGAAGTGGGCCATCGATGTGACAGGCCCATTTCCTACAGCGGCAGGAAATGTTCAGTTCCTAGTGGTAGCCATCGACTACTTCACCAAGTGGATAGAAGCAAAACCTTTAGCCCAAACAACCGCGAAACATATCAAAAAATTTATTTGGGAATTTATTATTTGTCGTTTTGGACTTCCACAGAATTTGGTGAGCGATAACGGCACCAACTTTGCTGACAAGAAGCTACAACAGTGGCTGAAAGAACTTCAAATCACCCACACCTTTACCTCAGTGGCACACCCGCAAAGTAATGGTGAGGTAGAAAGAGCAAATAAGAGCATCGTCGAAGGCATAAAGAAAAGACTATTGGAACACAGATCCGGCTGGGTGGACGAGCTTCCGCACGTCCTTTGGGCAAACAGAACGCTGAAGAAGGCCAGTACGGGAGAAACCCCGTTCAGCCTCACTTATGGCACTGAAGCCATGGTCCCGGTCGAAATTGGTTTACCCTCACCAAGGGTCTTGATTCAGCCAGAAGACAATGATGCGGAAAGACGGTTGGATCTTATGCTAACCGAGGAACGCAGAGACTTAGCCGCAGTGCGTGAAGAGAACTACAAGCGACAAATGCAAAAGTACTACAACACGCGGGTAAAACTCTGCAACTTCAATATAGGAGACTACATACTGCGTAACAACGAGGCTTCGAACCAAGAACGCCCGGGAAAGCTGGCCCCGGTCTGGGAAGGGCCATACATTATCAAAGAAGTCCTGGGAAAGGGCGCATACCGGCTCGAAAGGCTCGATGGCACTCCCATCCCAAGAACATGGAATGGAGCTCAATTACGCAAATGTTATATGTAGATCAATTCCAAACTTGTAAAGAAAAGGCCTAGAGCCACTTCTAATGGAAATGATTCTCCTTTCATAATGTGTTGATAACTTTACCTTTATACTTATGAACTTCCCACACTGGTGCCGGTATTCACCGCATAAATGGGGAAGAAGTAAGTCGTTACGTGTGGAAGGCGGCAAAACCCGCATAAACACAACGCTAAAAATAAGGAAAACCTACACGCAGGTCAGATGTAAGTAAAGTTTAGCCATCCTTGTAAGTGCAAGTGACGGTCTTACCCGCACAATCACGAACAAGGAAGCAAAACTTCAACCTATCATCTACCACGTTCAAAGGTTATCCTAAAAAAGGATGAGGAAAACCTACACGCAGGTCAGATATGGGTAAAGTTTAGCCATCCTACTAAGTGCAAGTGACGGTCCTACCCGCACAATCACGAAAGAGGAAGCAAAACTTCACACCTATTATCTACCACGTTCAAAGGTTAACTTATTCTAAAACACTTGGAAAATTGCTAATTTAAACTAAAGTATGCAAGTCATATAACGTTTATAAAGCAAGGAATCCAATGAAAGAAGCGGTCTTAGCCGCACAAAGATTTATATTTCATAAATATTCGTTACAAGAATGGCCGGGTAACTACCCGCCTACAAGAAAGTAAATCTATACAAGACCCGATGCACAACCTACAAAAGAAAATAGACAAGTGTCAACACCCTTTTTATTTACAAAGAAAAGCGTAAAGACATGAAAGCTTACCTGAGACAACGCTTCTCGAAGAAGCCATTCCTTGGCAACCAGAGCTTCTTGGAGGGCAGCTTGAGCTTCGTTACGGGCGCGTTCGGCTTCACTCTTGTTAAGGTTGGCGAGCAACACTTCTTTAGCCGCAGCCTCTTCGACGCCCTTTAGCTTCCGCTCAGTATGGTCAAGCACCCCCCTCTGGTCCAAGATCTCCTGGAGCTTTTTGGCGTCTTCCATCGCCAAGGCATCATGAGCCTGCTGGAGAGCCTCTAATTTGGCTTTAAGTTCTTCATTCTCCACGCGCAGAGGCTCAGCAACAGCTTCAGCCTTGGTGGCCCTCTCGGTTGCGTTCCTCGCAGTTTCCTTAGCCAGCCGAAGCTGTTCATTAACAGCTTGGGCAGCCTTGGAACGGGCCTCGAGTCGAGCCTGAACTTCAACCTCGAGGGCCTTGAAGGCCTTCTCCTTCTCCGCAGCCACTGCGGCAAGTTTTTGGTTCTCCTCCCGGACAGCCCGCGCCTGAGCTACTTCCTTGAGGCGAGCTGCTTTTAACTTGTCGTTTTCACAACAAAGCAGCTCGACAAGCGGCAGCATCCGGGCCAGGAGAACCCGAAGCTCATTGGTTAGCCTACCCTCCTGGTAGCTAGCCATGGCTTCCCCCAACGCACCACTGGGAGCAGCGTGACGAGCCCATTCCACGCACTCCACAGGGGTGCGAAGGGTTGTTCCTCGGCGAATGTTCCATCGTGGAACATACACTTCATTGGAATCCGACACTGCAAAAAACACAAAGCAGTTAGGAAAAGATGATAAAATATATATATATAAAATGGGCCAGAAGAACCCTACGCACCTGTAGGGTCAATAACAGGCCGATAGCCGCCGAACCCATCACCTGAACCCAAAGGAAATCCATCCAAGAGGTCAGGCAGATGGGAAGGTAGCAAAGATTGGCGGGAAGCCCCATGCGTACCTGATGGACCGGCCGTCGTTGCCGATGGCGGGGGCATGGTAGCAGCCGCCGTGGTCGCCGCCGCGATGCCCCCGCGGTCGCTGCCGCGGAATCCGCAGCAATAGTAACCGCCGGCTCGGTGAAGGATGCTGTAAAAATCGCACTCACAGCCGGCGGTGACGTCATCTCGGCTGGAACAGTCGGCTCAAAGGAGTGAGCAACTGAACCAGCGGAAGCAGGCGCAGGCGCCTGGGTCGACGCCTCAGGTAGGCTGACCAAGCCTACCGTCATTGGCGGAGAGGTACTACTCGGCGCCTCACCCTGGAATGCGTCAACATCCACGCCTGCGTAAAGAAGAAAAGTGTTAAAAGATTAAGCTATGAAGATAAAAGCTAAAGGAAAGTTGTACTTACGGGTTTTCTTGAGCCTAAAGGTACGGAGAGGCGGGGACGGACCCGATGGAGCCGGCCTCTTCGCGCCGGTCACCGTCGTCTTCTTTGGCTCTCCGGAGGTGACAGTCGCAACCTCCGGAGCGGTGGTCTTATCACCACCGGGATTCCCCGCCACCTCTTCGCTCTAGGTCTTCGAATCAGACCGAGGCGCTGGATCGGCAGTGGAGGCCTTCTCTTTCCCCTTCCCGCCGGCAGCCTTCTTCTTCCGCACCAACGGAGGACCATCTGCGGATTCCTCATCAGAACATACGATTAGAGGAATTCCAGCAGAGGTTTCAACATTGAGGGGTCGAGGGTCGAATAACGCCTTACCTGGCCGACGGGCACTAAGGATCTCATGGCATAGCGGATAGACCTCCACGAACCGATCCGCCGTTTGTTCTAGGATGGGCAACTCGTTCTCGTCTAGAGCGCGAGTACCCATCCGGGCGGGATCGTCAGCCTCCCGCGGATTAAGGAGCGACTACAGGTCGTTCCCCTCTGAAATAAACAGGAAAAAAGTTAGAAGCAATTCAGAATCAACAATAAGAGACAAAGCATACCGTAAGGAACAGAGTTCGAACCGTATTCGAGGACGATTGGGATCTTTTGCGCATCGGCGGCCTTCCACACTCGGCTCATCCCCAGCATCACCATCCCGGACTCCGCAAACCGGTAAACCGGAGATTGGACCCGAGATATCTTCGCAAACCATTCCGCCTCCTGGTAGTTGGAGGCGTGAAGGCTGGGAAGTGCTTGCCCGTTCTTGAATTTCATGGCAATGGGGATGGCGCGAGCGGATATGAAGAAAAACTCCCTCTTCCACGCGCGAAGACTGCGCTCGGTCGCACAGATCTTTAAACCCTTAATCCGGGTTGTCAACGTGTACCACCCCTGGATGCACCTCCAAGTATAGAAGGTCATCAGGCGGTCAACATAGGGCTCAACGCCCAGTATCCGGCACACCCACTCAAAGTGGCGAATCTTGGCGATCGCCATGGGGTGTAACTCGGTCAAATGAACACCGTGCCTCTCAAGGACATGGTAAACAAACTTTGTCAATGAGAACCTAAGATTCCCATAGACAAAGAATGCAGCATAAACCCCGATCTTGCCTCTGGGGGCATCGTATACCGTCTGGTGGGGTTCAGGAAACTCAGGCTCGAGAGACTCGAGCATGAACTTCCTGACGACGTACCGATATAGATCGCCAGGCAGAGCACACTGGCACTCACCAGCAGTACTCTTGTCATCAGCTGTAGAATCGATATCACGAGACATCTTGTAAAAGAAGAAGAAAACGATTTCGGGAGAATGCTTGCCTGAAAAGGATGAGTATTCACCGGAAATCGCTTAAAAAGATGAAGAGAAGAGTGAAAGTGTGGATTACAAAGAACCCTCTCCCCCTTTATATACTAATCGCAATTAATGCGATGAAATTAATGCGGAAGAGAGAGAAAACGAAGGTGCAATGAAACTATGACACGTGGCAAAAAGCAAGCTGGCAACAGCTGTTGACAGGACGCATACCATTAATTTCGCGGCCACGCGCCCGAAAAATCGCGCCCACGCGCCTGAAAAAGCGTCTGGAATGACCATGTACTGTCACGTCACCATAACTTCCTGCACGTCCTGACACAGTCAGAAGAAACCGTCGCACGACGTTTCAGAGGTTTGGACTGTTCTTATCCTTTCACCAACTCTTCGAATTTCAAAATTCAAAATTCGAAAAGATTCAAAAGTGAGCTGGAAAATACCCCTTACCTTGGCAATCAAGTAACCACAAGACGGATGCGGGTACAGTGTTAAGGCAAAACCCTTCACATACCTAGCACCCGCAGGGAATTGAAGCCAAGAATAACTTGGCAACCAAGTAACCGTCAGACGGATGCGGGTACAGTGTCAAGGCAAAACCCTTCACATACTTAGCACCCGCAGGGAATTGACGCCAGGAATACCTTGGAAGTAAAGTAACCGTAAGACGAGTGCGGGTACAGTGTCAAGGCAAAACCCTTCACGTACTTAGCACTCTGCAGGGAATTCAAACCAAGAAGGATCTTCTGGGCCATGCTTGCGGAAACGTGAATAACATTCCTGCACGACGGGAACGTCGAGAACTATATTGTTTGAAACTCCAAGATGGAATTGGTGGTTTTAGCATAATTGATCACTATGTCGAAAACCACCAAGACCACATGGAGAATCCACACAAGTGGGACTCAACGCTCCTGACGTGCGAGGAGGTTACAAACCTACCCGCTTCACACCCAAAGATCAAGCAGAAAAGTCGGGAATTTCTGCGTGACATCAGGAAAACCGCGGGATGAATCACCACGGAAAACCGAAAAACTAAACCCTTTTCAAAACCCCTTGCTAAGTCCAAAAGTTCACCTCACTTATTAATAATTCATGAGAAGAACATTGGACTGGGGGGGACTTGAAGAGGTAGGTCCCAGCAGAGCCCAGTTGGACCCGCAAGACTCACCTTGAACAGGGACGTCTGCGCACTGACCAACTGCTCCAGCAGGACCCACCATGCTCAAAGAACCTTACGCGCAGTACGCCAGCTGTACCCGCAGGGAAAGCCTCCCAATGGTGAAGTACCCCGCCTGTTCCCGCAGCTGCGGATACAAGCCATCAGGGAAGGCTACCCGCACTAACAGCAAGGCTACACGCACAAGGCATTCGTTACTTCAGTAGTCACATGAAGGAATGAGCAAGGCGGGAACACTCCCGCCTAAATGAGCCAGTCCGTATGCTTCTGGAAGGTCTTTCGTACTATACCTACTAAGGTATGGGCGGAACAGACAGTTTGACCAGAGCAGCCCATGAACTAATCACAGGGTGACAGCTCACCGACAACAATACGAGGAGGAGCACCCTCTAGTACTGTTTGTCACTATTAGCCGCTGCCTACTCACCAACCCTTACGATGGGACGTGCGCAGCCTACAGTTGGTGGAACAGTGCGTAGCCGGCAGTAAAGGAACAGTATACAGCCGACCTTATTACTGTTGGCCGTAACCTATCCACCAACCAGCATGGCCTGTGCGTAGTCCACAATTGGTAGAACAGGAATGCTATTCAGCCGGCTGTACCTGCTTGGAAACCTACCTTCGGCTATAAATACTCCAACACCTTGGAATGGTAAGGACATCATCTGATATCTCAATCTTATCTAGCAATCTCTTAATATACACTTATATTCAGAGCAATCTAGTCTGATTCTCACGCCGGAGGGTGGTCACAAGGAGGAACCCCCCCCTTCTCAGTGACGAGCTTACGGGGTCTGTTTTGCAGGTCTCCAGAAGAACAACCTTCTCTGCTGAACCTCATCCCCGTGGGAAACATTACTTAACCCCCAGATTATCTATAATCTGTCCAGGGTTCACTTAGTGTTTCTTCAGTTGCAGATCCCTACATTCACATGAGAAAACTTTCATATTGGTAAGTCCAACAACTCTCTCGGTTATATTTTTCCAGTTATATGTCTGATTTACGACAACTAATAAACTTCTATGGTTACCATAGGGCCTGCTACTTTGCTTGATGGTGGTGTGGTAGATTGCTCGAAAGGGAAAAAAGAAAAGCCACTAGTGTGGTAGATTGCGCGAAAGGGAAAAAAGAAAAGCCACCGCCATTACTTTTGGAAGGTATTCTTTCTTATGTCTTCAAGCTAAGGTGTTTTACGGTATTTAAGTAAAGTCTAATAAACTTTAGGTGGCGTTCAAATAAATTTATTTGCAGCACATTAGATATGATGATTTTGAGTGAGGACATATACAACAAGAAAAGTAGCATAAACGGTAGGATCGGTAAGAGCCTTGGCTACACATTTGTTGTTAAAGCCTTCAATAAGAACATAAGTGAAGGTGGATTTATTCTTTGTTATGTTATTTATTAGTGTGAGCCTCAAACTATTGTTCGAGTTTATATCAGTTAAGTCTTTTTCTTTTACCGTGCATTGTGTTTTTTTTTTTAAATTACACATCGCATACTTTCTAAAGTCAAAATATAGCAATGTTGTAAACTAAGTTTACTGTTTTATACCACGTTAAGTTTGATTTTACTTCTTTAAATACTACATATATGCAATATGTATAGTATATATGTAGTATATACTACATATATGTAATGTATACTGCATACATGTAGTATGGAGTTCTCTAGTTCTCTCACGGAGAATGAGATCTCTCATGATCATGTCCCATTGTTTTGATTAATCGATGGTTTATGATAATTTTACAACTCAATTTCTGATATCTATGTAAGAACTTGTTAGGCTTTAGTTAATAATAAAACAACGGGATTCTTTATAGTTTACAAATTATAGTTTTTTTTTAAATAAATTGTATACTGTCTTTTTAATGTAAAGTTTGCATTTTTTTTTAAACAATCGTTTATACTCTAAAACTAATTACTCTCTCATTTGCAGGTTCATCAACATACCGATGTATTCATCTTCAAAATAGTCAGAACCAGTAACAAGATTTACGGAGTGTAGATATACAGGAAAGGCACAACGAGGTTAAACACCAATAACTATAGCTTCCTTTAGATATATTAATATATACTGAAATATATACTAAACATATGCAAATATCTTGCAGGCATTTCGGAGGTGATTTCATCTCCACGATTTCGTCAATTCATGCTCAGGTTTGCTATTTCTATTTCTTCAATTCGTCCTAATTTCTTAGATTCTAGTTTAAATTTTGAGATCTCTTACAGTGGATGCATGATTTGGCAATGCCTGAAATAGTGGATTTTAGTTATAATTTTATCCTTGTACATAGTGGTGGATTTCGCGTTTGTTTGTTGTTTAGGCTTTAATTTTAGGAGTTACTAATGCTCCTTATTGCAATTTGGTAGGTTATGGTTGTGATTTTTTAATTACATGACTTGTTGGTTAATTAGGATTGGGGAAAGTCTAATTTTGTCTGATTTGGTCTACAAATTATGCCAATTTTGTGGGGTATTGTTCTGGTCCTGTTAATATAAGCTTTTGAACTTCAATTATTGGTTGATTATTTGAAGTAGCACTTTCTTTATGATTTATTATGTTTAGTGAAATATTTGAATGATTCTTTGTGTTGTTTGGTTTATTCAAAAGTCTAATATAAACTTTTCAATAGACATATATATTTGTTTTTTTTCACTATATGTGTGTGTGTGTGTGTGTTAACGCTAACTGTTTGTGATAATGTTGATAATTTCTTTCTTCAACCTCACTAATACAAAAGTTGATCAAATTGTTGACTAAACATGGTGTATGAATTTACTACATTGTTATTGTTTTGTCTATATTAGAAACAAGGTAGTGGCACTAATCATACTCACATAGTCATATGCCCGCTTGAGCTGTTAACACGCAAGCCCATCAAATTAAGTAAGCTAATAGACTCTGTTTTTACCAAAAATTTTTAGTGAAGAATTTGTTGTATATGCATCTCTTTAGTTTTCTCTTGAACTAATGGGAAGACTGGATATATTGTTTTGGTATTATTGAAACTTTTCTCAAATATGCTGTACTTTTTAACAGTTTTTATTATTTTGTTTAGTGCTAACCCCCCCCCCCCCCCCCCCCTTTTTTTTTCTCTTGCCAGGCATAACAGCATAGCATGAGGAGTCACTACAGTTGACAAGGTGCCATCACTGGTTCGAAAGTCAATGCAAGCTTAAAAGGTAAAGTCAAAATTAGTTGTTTTATGAGCTGTATATTCCTTTGCATTAAACATAGATTATAGAATTTCTCTACCTTAAAGCACAAGAAAATTTATCTCTCACAACACTTATTTCAAAATTTTCACATTTGATATGATTGTATTATGAAACTATAATAACATGTGAGTCATTTTTTAGAATATGCTGAAGCCTCTCTGCTTAAGGAAAGATTGATGGAATAGAGTCAAATACAATGCTATTGCTTGTAGCTGGACACAGAGAAGTATGTCATGGGTTGATATTCAGAAGTATGTTAGTTTTGGTTTTCAATTAATGTATATAGATAGAATAACATCATTTTGTTTGTTTTTAGAACCCGTTTAACATTTTGTTAATATTGAACATCTTTGATACAAGTTATTAGTTTGATTTGTGTTTGCATTTATATGCGTATGATTTTGTAAGTATTTGTATATATAAAAAAACAATTTGGTAGTTATTTTTAAGCAGATAAAGGTGTGGACTGCATTGTGACCAAAAAAACATCCAGGACTTGCGACTGCTAGGGTGGTCGCAAAAATTCCAACCGCGGTGTAGTACTGCTAAGGCGGTCGCAAAAATTCCGACCATGGTGTAGTAGAAAAATTTGGGACTGCATAAGCAGTGGCAAAATTTCTGACTGCAGGAGTGGTGGAAAATTTTCCAACGGATGCAGGGGTTGCAAGATTTGCGACGGCAGCAGTGGTCGTAAGCTTTGCGACGGTAGAGTGGTTGCAATATGATGGCAGTCGCAAAATGGTTGCAACAGAGCAATTGCGACATGCGTTTTTCCAACCGCATTTCGGTTGCAAAGCGGTCGCAACAAGGCAATTGCGACCGAAATGGCAGTCGCAAATGCTCAGTTTTCTAGTAGTGTTAGTAAAAGCACAAATATACAAAAGGTTGCTATGAATAAAAGTGAATTAGTTCCATTTAGATACTAGGAAAGTTTAGTGACAACAACGATTTGAAATTTTGAAAAATGTGATGATTTTTATGATCAATAATGATGAAGTTTATTTGCTTCAGATGATTCTTTTAAGGATGATGATTCAAGTTAGAGATGTAATTAACATTTCTGCCGTTGAACAAAAATTAGCATTTCCTATATTTATGGAAGTAAATAGGAATAAAAAAGAATTAAATTAATTATTTTTTGGAAACTCAAAATAATGTAGTTTTGATGGTTTCATATGTAAATTTGCATGTCTAACAGCCTCATATTTATTTTCCCCATTACATATATAAAGGCAATTTAATTGGAACAACAGAACTTCCATTATTTCTTATATGGTGGCCCATAAAGAAAATGGATCAGGTTTCTTAATTACCAGGCTATATTTTTAAGTTCTATTTTTTAGTTTTATAACCGTCTGAGTTCTATTTTTGGAATATCCAAACCCTTTTAACAAGAGATCAAATAAATCGTAGCATGTGCTGGACGGATGGTCTTTAAGAAGTTATGTTAGAAAACCAGTAAAAACAAAATTTAAGGCTAAGACCCATACATAATATAAGAGAATAAAAGTCTTAATGCCTCACCTCCCCTTGAAAATTCTAATTTTGGATTTTAATGCTAGATTAAGTTAAAAATAGCATTAATTTATCGGTCATCACACACATATTTAATATTGGTATAATGTGTATATATGATCTAAAGCAAAAGAAACTAAGTAAAATCAGCCAAAATGATTAAAAAAACCCCGAATAATATATGTATAAAAAATGGCAAAAATTTGAAGCTCTAAGTGAGCATACTTGTTTGTGTTATTTTGTGCATACATATCCTGAAGCTAGAAATTAATGTGAACAAAAGAAATTTCAAATGCTGACTATTATATATTAATCAAAATCGACAATGAAAGGTTACTTGGAACACGACATGTGACATTTTGAAAATAATGGTTACCGATCTTAATTTGACCTAATGCATGTAAAGTCCAAAATCAATAAATCTTAGCCATCGCACTCATGTCGCAAAATACTTGTTCTTCACGAAAGTTTACCCTAATCTACAAGGGTACTATCGTAATTAATAAGCTTGAAATATAGAAAGTTACATTTATTGACGTGCTAAGATGCTCGAATGTTCGAGTCAGGTTGGTACCTTGTCAAATGTCAATATATTATTGTTTTAGAACTCATGTGGCTCTTGCAATCCCACTTGGTATTAAGCCCCTAATATATTGTTGTTTTAGAACTCATGTGGCTCATGCAATCCCCACTTGGTATTAAGCCCTAATATATTGTTGTTTTAGAACTCATGTGGCTCATGCAATCCCCACTTGGTATTAAGCCCCCGGCCCAAATGTTCTTGTTTCTCAAGATCAAGCCTTATATAGTTATATTTTTTTTAGAACGGCGACTTCGTTATATTTAGGCTACCGTGCTCTCCAAATTTGGAGAGCCCCGATGCCTCACTCTAGCCAGATTATGTTGTCTTAACCGGGCCAATGTTGGCTTCAGAGTTTGGCTTGGGCGTTCCCCGGGAACCATACCGCCGGCTGCCACTTGACAGCCGTTGTGCCACCACAAGAGCAGAACTCTCTGGCGTAACACACGGTGGGACGAAAACCCGGGTGGGCTCAAGATTCAAACTGACAACCTTTTGAACAAGCCTAGCTCAAATCATTCATTGCCAATATCCACCCAAATATGACACAAGTGGGATTCGAACTTGAGTCTCCGCTGGAGAACCCAAACCTCTTACCACTAGGCCATAAGTGGGGGATTCCTTATATAGTTATATAGTTATATGTTTACTATTTATTTATTTTATTACTATGTTAGAATCCGTGTAATACCCAGGCTGATATAAAACAAAAACTATAAAGGATAAATATAATAATGGGATATAAGATATAAATTATACAATCATAAAAAAAATACAAATTACAATTTCTAGATATTTCCTTATATACAACAACGTTTGGCGTCCTGTTTGTGACTTTACCGTATTTATCCAATATTAAAGTTTAAATCATTTTCTATTTTTTACTTTAGATAAAGCCAGATATAACTGTATTATCTCATATTGAAAGTTTAACTCATCATCTACTTGTTACTCTGGATAAAGTCATATATAACTATCTATGCGTGAAAACACAATTTTAGGTATATATACCACTAGGTTAGATATCCGTGTGGAGCACGGGTTAAAATAAGTAAAATTTTTAAATAATAACACAATCTGAAATACAAAAAATATGTTGAACAAATATAAATATATAATTTATGATAGACTAATTACACATTACACAATATGGAAATTAAAAGTTGTTGAAAATACATAAATTTCTAAATGTTTTTTTGTATACAATACTTGTAATTTAGTTGTAATTTTATCATATATCATAAATTAGTAGTTTCACTCTATTTCTGTTTTTAACTCTAGATAATGTAGCACATAACTAACTATCAGTTAAAATAGGTTGTCTAAAAAACAAACCAATAGTGATTGGCGTTAACTTTTATTTATCTTTATTGCAAAACAAACATAAAACGAAAATTTCATTCTTTGAAATTTAAAATTAATTATTTATCTAAATGTATAGGATTTTTTTCAAAATAAAAATGTGAGTTATAATATTATTTTCAGATATGATTTCAGCTCATATAACATGATTATCATATTGTATTTTCACATGTAGTTTAGTTTCATTGCATATGCCACTTTCTCTAGTTAATATTTTAAGCAGTGTCACTTCGGCATCAGCTTTTGGGACTAATCTATAACAACCTTAGATGTTGAAGCCAATTAAAACATTAGGAAAATAATACTTTATTTTAACCTATAATTTTATTTCCAACAGATATCATTTGAACAATAATATTTTCTTCTCTCAGAAACATGGATAACGAACGGTCGCTAGTTTCATGAACTAACTCATTTTTTGATGCAAGTATTACTCGTTCACTAAAGAAATCTATATTTTTGAAATCTTCAAGAATAAAAGAATATACAAAGTCAATATATAATCTGATTAACAGTGTGCTTAAGTCTAACATTTGTATTCCTAAGGTAAGAATTTGCCTGATCCACCTGAAAACTAAAACATGTAGTTTAGTGTATATATATATATATATATTGGATTTTTAAGAAGATGAAACATAAATGATGAGCTGATTAAATAAATAAATAAAAGTATTAAATGGATACTCTTTTAAACCAATCCGTAGACCGAAACTCATTCTAATCATAAACTGTTTTCATCTGATCATGTTTGATCATTTAATCAGTTAAAGAAGCCCGCTCGATTTAATTAACATAAACACTGAGAATACATAAATAGTGAAATTATCTTTTAAGGATTTTAATGAAGAAACTTGTAATTTAGTAAATAATCATATATATTTAGTAAGTTAAAGTTTATTAAAATTTTTAATTTTTAATTAAGCTTGCTTTTCATACAATAATATCATTTCTTAAACATTAATATTAATTAACTAATATAATATATTCAAAACCTTAATTTTTGAAATAATTATTCAAAATCAATGAGAAAATTGGTTACTTATAAAAGCTTAATATTGATAGCTAATACAATATATTTATGTTGGTATAATTTTATGAGTCACGAAATAATTATAAAAAGAGAAAATGATATATTAAAAAGAAAAAAAAATGAAATATAAAACTATTGATAAGAAATAAATGTATTTTATATGAGAGAGAGATAGGAGAAAAACCTTTGTAATAACCACTATAATATGATGACACGTGTCATTTAAAAACCTTTGCGTACTATATAGTATAGATTACTAGTTTTAGAGCCCGTATCACATACGGGATAATTCAAATTATAAAATTATAAGTAAAACAAATAATTACATAGCGTATATGAAAAAAAATGTATTACATTTATGCTTGTATCTATACAATGTGTACATAAATTGATTTTATTTATATCACAAAATGATTTTTTTAAATAAACTTAATAAAAAAAATGTCTGTGCAAAATCGTACCCGAGAATGCTTCTTTCTGTTGAAAAATTCATTCTCGGTGTCAGATATGTATAGTTGAAAAGGTTTTGGCTATGAACCAATTCAAAAATAAGACTTCTACGATAGTAGTTTTAACCACTCAGCCTAAATACAAAAGAGGTGTTACCTTTATTGATATATTTATCAATTTACCATCCATCAAAGGAAATTAAGTAGGATATTAGATTGTAGCAATGGATGTTCTTCAAGAACTATGTTTTTCTGAGCTACACGATAAAAAAGATTTTGATAAATTTTAGAGGGCTTCTCGACTTTGTCATAATGACAACATAAAAAATAACGTGTTAACCCATTCAATTTTGTGAATATTTTGTTTCATTTGAGCATAGTTTTGCATGACATGATTCCCATACAACGTTCTGATCACCATTGAAGAAAAAATTAATGTTGACATAAATATTTCAAATTTGATAAAAGTTACAAGCATTGATAGGCATTGGGGTGGCATGTCGAAAGTGTTCGCATTCTTTTCTTAAATTTTAATAGTTGAGGGAAAAATAGTCAATTTGCCAAATCCCGAAGATATTTTTAAAAAATGTCCTTAAAAATAAACTTGAAACCTAAATCATGTTTAAAATTCTAACGCTAATACTTTTGACATTTTAAAGTAACACTTTGAACCCATAACAAATTTGACGATAAATCTATTTTGCATTCTCAAACTTTTAAAAATACTCAAAATTTTCATTTTTGATCCGTAAAAATTTTTGACATAAATATAGTTAACTTGTACCAAACAATCTATTTACCAACTTTTGACCCATAAAATCAAATTTAATTTCCACAAAAAACCCGAAACAATTTTCATTTGAGAAGCATGATTTGTTGTTGATTTTTGGAATTTACCAAGTATTTTGAAATATATAGTAAAATAATATGTTAATATTTATATTTATAAAAATATATAGATATTATATAAATATAGTGTAAAAAAAAGTGAATAATTATTGATTTATTACATATAATATGGTATATTAGTTTTGGAGGGAAAAAAATTATGAGAATTAAATAAAACATGACATGTGTCCATATTTATTTTACTTTATTAGAATAGGTAGATTTTTGCCATTATTATCGTTATTATTACTATTACCACTACTATTATCGAATTATTCTAGTTGAGTTAATCGCAATTCATTAACAAGAAATATTTCGATCTTAAATTACAATCATTGATTAAAATATGATTTACTTATAACTAATTTAAGCTATATATGTATAGATATTACTTCACCGACGTTATTTCCTTTTCTATATTTAGCAATAACTCATATATATTAATAATTTAATTATCATTATTGTTATTGTTATTTCTATTGTTACTTGTATTATTGTAATAATTATTGAGTGAAGATCACGATACATTAATGAGAAATAACTTATAACTATAATTCTAACTTACAATTAATTATCAGCTAAAAAATATATAATTTTATTAATAAAAACAACTTTGTTTTGAAAGGTCATGTGGATCACTGACGGGCCGCTGACCCATCCGATAATCTTCATTCCCAAGTACTGGAGACCACTTTTAGGAGGAAACTCACCATATGTGTGAAAACCCTCTGGCCCAACTTGGAAAATGGGACTCTACCTAAGGTCTTCACACCAATAAGATGGTAGTTCATTAGCAAAAACAAGGATGTATTGAATTCAGGTCTCAAAGATGACAAAGATTGAAAAAAGTGCGCCATTTAGAAAAAAAAGGGATGGTGGCTAAGCTTTGTTTGCGGTGCTTTAAAGTTAGCAATATTCATATATTAATAATATCATTTAATCTTGTGGTTATCGATTTGACATTTAATCAGCCGCATTTAGTGTGATTCTGTAGAAGTGTAGGGTACAAGATGTTACATATGTGATTCCCATGGCTTTGTGTTACTTATATATAAAATGATACATCATACGTGCGTGAACAATAACCATCAAAAGATCGATGGATAGAAAGATGTTACAACATCTCTTCTTCTTATATAAATTTTTGATGAAATTATGTTACCCTCTGGGTTACAATGGGAAGAGAAAGAGCTTGAAATATATGAAATATGAAGCCATGGCAGATAAGTACACATCGGAAGAGTTACTAAACACTACTCTTCTTTTTGATGTGGAAGAAGGGCTATTAAGGTCAAGTTCACTCTTTCCCTACTTCATGCTAGTGGCTTTTGAAGGTGGTGGTGTGTTGAGAGGTTTAGTGTTGTTCCTATTTTACCCTTTAGTTTGTTTGGTTAGCAAGGAAAGAGGGTTAAAGATCATGGTGTTTATATGTTTCTTTGGGCTTAAAAAAGACAAGTTCTTGATTGGAAGGACTGTTTTGCCAAAGTTCTTTATGGAGGATTTGGGGTTTGAAGGGTTTGAGGTGGTGATAAGATGTGGGAGAAAGGTGGGATTGAGTGAGTTGCCAAGGGTTATGGTGGAAGGGTTTTTGAAGGATTATTTGGATGTTGATTGTGTGTTAGGGAGAGATTTGAAGGTGGTTTGTGGGTACTTTGTAGGGTTGATGGAGGATGTGACATCAAGATCAAGTTTCTTGATGAATGATGTGTTTGAAGATATGAGAAATGATGATCATCTCATTGGTTTTGGTTCCTTTAACAAGTTTTTAGATCACCAACTTTTCTCTCTTTGCAAGGTATGTATCTCTCTACATATCTAACGCTTTTGACCAATATCACGTCTTGTTTTATTCTATCAAAAAAGTGATTAGAGCATAAGAAATGTCTCATACTCTCATCTAACACTTTAACATATACATGTATGTATCATGTATGTGCAGATCATGTGCAGATCGTATAGTTATAATGTTGAGTCATTATTATTATTTTTTATTGCTAATGAGATATTTTTTAATAGTTATAACAACATAAAACAACTGTTAGTTTTATTTGTTTCTACAAATGGCAAATAATAATAATAATAATAAGCTCTATTCATTTATGATCAATATAATTATAATCAGACCAGTTAGAATTACTTAAATCATATCGAACTTCAAGTTTCTAAATATAATTGCATCAAAGAAGCGTGTGAAAGGGCTGGTCAACTGGACATTACACATGGTCTACTTTCAGTTGCATAACACAATATTTTTCTTTTTCTTAAATTTTCTTCATTCTTTTAAAGCGTTGATATTTTTTTTAAACGACATTATTAAAAAAATATATATACCATAAAATCGAGCATTTTATTCTTCTTTAAAAATTCGCCTTTTTTAAACAAAAAAAACAAATAGATGTGTTATATACTTTTCATGCGCAATAATTATACACTTTATTGGTGATTACTTTTCCTCGTGCGCAATTATTTTACTTGACGCGTGATTTAGGTTCTATATTTACAATTATACCACCTCGTGGACTTTGTATGATAAGACTTTTATACAACAAGGGATTAATATAGAATGTCCCTACCCTATATATGTCTGCTATAAACTCTTCTTTTTTTTCCAGGAAATATACTTAGTAAGTGAAGCCGATAAGAGAAAATGGAAAGCCCTCCCACGCAACAATTACCCGAAACCATTAATTTTCCATGACGGAAGGATTGCATTGATGCCAACCTATTTCCAAACATTAGCAATGATCATATGGGTGCCATTTGGAATATGGATTGGGCTCTTGAGGATCATAATCGCAATATCCTTTCCATATACCATAGCTATCCCTATTTTGTCCTTCACGGGAATGCGAGCTAGAATATGCATTCATTCCTTAACCAAGAGAGTACCATCTACAGCTAAAATGAATACCAAGGGCAAACTATACGTGTGCAATCATAGAACATTACTTGACCCCATTTACATTTCCATGGCGATAATGAAACCTGTAACGGCTCTCACGTATAGTTTGAGCCGCTTATCAGAGTTCTTATCGCCCATAAAGACGTTCCATTTAACTAGGAACAAAGAGAAAGACTCGAAGATGATGGAAACGTTACTTAACCAATGCCATGACCTTGTGGTTTGCCCTGAAGGTACTACATGTAGGGAACCTTATGTTCTTCGGTTTAGCCCTTTGTTTGCGGAGATTAGTGATGACTTTGTGCCCGTCGCTATAGATGCTAAAGTCAGCATGTTTTATGGGACAACCGCGGGTGGTTACAAGTTTTTGGACCCGTTGTACTTTGTGTTGAACCCAATTGCGATTTACCACGTTAAGATACTCGAGAATTTGACAAGTGGGAATATGGTTAACCTGTCAAGGATTGAGATTGCAAATCAGGTTCAAAAACAGATTGCTGATGCATTAGGGTTTCAATGTACAAATCTAACAAGAAGAGATAAGTACATGATCTTGGCAGGAAATGAAGGTGTTGTTTAGAAGCTTCTCTTTATTATTTTTTTCTTATATATATATATAGATATATATATATATATATATATATAAAGTGTGTATACCTATAGTTAAAATATGCTTGATAGCAATATCGAATTTATGGATTTATTAATCATATACATGCATTTGATGAGGGTTTGTTGTATCATATCAAACTACAAGGCTAAACACATACTCAAAAGAAGATTCCAACGTTAGATAGTAAACTAGAAGCAATTATACATAAGTTGTAATTTTCAAGTCATGTACACTGATTGCATATTTTTATTAGAGAAAATTGCATGATTCTCCTTAAGATGGTGAACGAGGAAAAATATAATAATTTAATTAGAATAGTGTTTTAAACGATGAACACACATATTGTACATAGATTATGGTACTAAAACCCGTACCAATATGATAGGGATAAACACCATGTGTTACTAGACCAAGAGGTCATCAGCATTTTATTAAAATAGTTAAAAGAAAATGATATAATCATGCATATATTATAGAGGTAACAAGACTTGTCGTAATTTCCAATGTATATTATAGGTACGGGATTGGGGTGTGCTTATGTTTATCAAAGATAATAATAGAGTACAGATTTTATATGTAAATCCTCTTTTGCATATAATAATAGCATCAACAATTCAATATAAGTGAGTTGCGGTTTTCATTCTTGTTTGTTCAAATTTGTTGTTTCAGTTCAAAAGTTTACATTTCTATCTCTAGAGTTTCATTTTTGTTGCAATTGTTGTCCATCTCGTTAAACATATTTTGGACTGAAATAACAGGTTTTAACAAACATAGGGACAGAAACTGCAATAAACACAAAACTCTAGAGTTAGAAATAGTGAATTTTAAACTTTTGTGCCAAAATAGTAAATTTGAACAAATCATAAGAACAAAAATCTTACTTGACTCTATTGACAGCAAATATGAACAGGCTTGAGTTTGCATTTTTCTACTAATAATTAGATTCCTATGATTTTGTATCTAAAATGAACTATAGGGTTGACCTCTAAAATTAAATTGTATGATTTGTGTATTTAGTCAACTTTTAGAGTTACCCAGCATCCCATGCCCTTTTGAAACATCCCATAAACTTGCAATGCCAATTTCTCTATACAAACACCATACTAAATTAACCCTTTTAATCTTGCAAACTGTACAAATTTATTACAATTTCTTTTTTAAACCTTTTTCGAAACAATTGGCTGACAATGGTGATGTTCTTGATTAGCATCAACAACAATGTCTTCCCATCGTTGTTGTGCAACTTTTGAGGGAAGAATTGTTTCCCATGTGGCTTGGTTTAAGGTTTTGAAGGCTCGATTGAAATGGTTAGGGGCGGGATTAGCTCTAAAGCCTTGACACCTTCAACATATGAGCCTAAACACATTGTGTCACCTCGACCGTGCCATGTCCCGTCATGAACGTTGTTCATTTCCAACGTTCTAGACTCCTGTAAAGGTTTTCATAAATAAATGAGAAAAATATTCGATTTACTATTTTCTTTTTGTGGGTCCCGCCGTCCCAGTAAAACCCAAAAAGGCAATTAATTGGCCTAGGGGTGTCAATTTTGTCGGGTTAAACCTTAGCATGTCCCATATATTTATGGCAAATTGGAAATAAATAATCCCAACTTTTGTGTATTGGCCGACAATAATCCCAACTTTAAAAATCACTACCAGCGGTCCCAACTTTCAACTATTTTTATCTCAATGGTCCTCTGTTAAAAAACACTTAACGCCGTTATGTTTTTATCCAAGTTTCAAACCGATGTTTTAGGCTTTTGATCGGAAGAACGATACGATTCGACCGATGTAAAACTTATCTCGAAACTGTTATCCAAGCGACGAAACAATGTTTCAATTCAGGTGTTTGAATTTCCAATTAACAAAAATCAAGTTATTTGAATCACCGTTTCGAGATAAGTTTTACATAAGTCGAATCGTATCTTTCTTCCGATCAAAAGCCCTAAAACACCGGTTTGAAACTTGGGAAAAAACATAACGGCATTAAGTGTTTTTTCACGGAGGATCATTGAGACAAAAATAGTTGAAAGTTGGGGACCGCTGGTACTGAGTTTTAAAGTTGGGATTATTATCGGCCAATACACAAAAGTTGGGATTATTTATTTCCTATATTTATTTATGTCAAAGACATCACATGTAACTCTTTTAATACATTGCAACTTTAACATGAAACCGTTTAACTCATTTGTCTAAAAGGGTTAATGGGTTGGCCTGTTTACTTGGAGAGTTAATGGTCAACCTGTTTAAATGAGTTAAAGAGACCAACCCAAACACGAATACTACTTTGATTAAATGGGTTAAAAAGGTCAAACCAATACGGGCGTGCATGGGTTGCCTTTGGGCTCAAACCGAAGCAAAGCCTGAAATTATGTTTTTGAATGTCTGAAAAACGTTCGCTTCAGTCATTTCAGTTTTCCTATTTGTTTGACTTTAGTTCGGTTCTACTATTTGGGCTTAAAAATTTTGGGCCAAAAAAAAAGTTGCCCCTAAATAATGAATTTGAGCTTAAATCTTTTTGTTGTTTTGAGTAAGGGATCAGGTATGAGTGGTATGAAAGCGGGTGTAACCGAGTCAGTCTGGGTTTGACCGGGCTCAAACCAGGTTTTGTGCACCTACGGTGTTAGATATGATAACCCAAAACCAGATTATTTTCATGTTATGTTTTTCAAGAACTGCCACCCCTAAATGACCACCGTTATATTATGGAACTAAACGGGCCCCATGAAACATGTATTAGGGGAAAAAAAAAAAGACAAACCTGAGCCAAGGTGCAGCAAGGACACACGAGATGGAATATACAATCATCCAGAGAACTATCACTGCCCTGAAGAAAGATAACACATGTATGAATAACTTGAATACACAATTTGATTTGTAAAGTCAACCTAGTTCATTTGAGATGTAAAGTAACAATTTTTCATAATTTTGATATAAATGATGTATCCCTCCTTGTTTGTGTTGCGCACTATAAAGGTTAGACTTTCTAAGGTATTTCAAAAGAGCATGACTGTATCAATTTTGAAGTTGAAATGTAGAATAGTTGACCTAAAGGTCAAACGATCTCTCATCAATCAAGAAAATTGATGCATGCGCCATGTTAAAAGATTTGGACAATTCATTAGACACTTAAAGGTGAAAAATAGCTTGTTTGATTAATAAAGTCAAGTGTAGTATTCAGTCTGAAATGTAGCGTTTTTGAGCTATAAAGTCAAAGTGTAAAAGTCAAAGCATAGCACACTTTTTGCAATCTTCAAGCCATAAGTAGATTTAAAGACAAACCATTAGGCATACTTAGTATGTTCATTGGTCCTTACCAAAATATCGAAAAATAAAGTCAAAATGTAGCCAATTTGACCTATAAAAAGGCGGCAACTCATTTCCTTACAGCTTATGCATTAGGGCCATTACAAACACGAGAACCGTACCAAAACTATATAAATATTATTTGTAAACAAAATCTTTACCTTGATATTGAACTTCTTTCTCATCTTTGACTGATGAAAGCCCGAATATGCTCCAAACGATAGTGCAAAAGCAACCGCAAGATACAAGAAACATGGCTTCTTGGTGATGGTAAATGCTACAAAGTTGCATAGAGCAATCGTAGCAAGAATTATGTATATAAATCCCTGTGGGACCACAAATTGAATAAACTTGTTAGACACATGACATGTGAGTAATATATGTGCGCGTTTTTATAAACTTAAAACACGTAATAATGAAGTTATATTGTGTACCTGAAGAAAACAAGAACCAAAACCAGCTAGTCTCATATTTTCCCCAAATCTATACCAAGGGCAACTGCAAATTCAAACATTTAAAGATTTACATTAAAAAGTCAAAGACACTTTGCGCATCACTAACCTCCGTTTTTAAGCATTTTGACTTTAAAAGGTCAAAATAGAATGCTCTTCCAAACATAAATAAGCTAGCATCAAACACAAATATTTGAAAAGAAAAATTCTTTTAACACTAAGGGTGCTTACAAACTCAAAAAATCAAAACTCCCATTTTGTTCAAATAAATTTCTTGCAAACATCCTTTTTCCCTGTCAATTACACTCAAGAAACATGTTCAAAGCTCTAAATTACACTTTTTTCCACCATTAAAGGCACCGTCAAACAAAAAGAATTAACCTTTTCTCCTAAATGTGTTCTTGCAAACAAAAACATACAAAATCCCTTCAAAGTATGTTTGATAAACAACACTTTTGACTTCAGAAAAGTCAAACCTGATGCTCTTGAAAACAAATTATCTAATAACAATAAAAAATTATAAACAATAAACGAGCAAGGCCCAAGCTGAGCTCCAGCTTGAAAAACTACACACGAACCAAGCTCGAAGCCATCCGAGCTTGAGCTTGAGCTCTTCGTAAGTTAAACCGAGCTCGACCCTAGTGGAGCTCGGCTCATTTACCATCAAACACAAAGATTTAACCTTTTCTCCTAACAGTGTTCTTGCAAACCAAAACATACAAACCCCCCTTAAAATTATGTCTAAAAAACAATACTTTGACTTCAAAACAAATGAAAGAAACTTACAATGATGATTGAAGAACCAAATTCCGATCATCAAAGCAATCAAGAATATCACCTTCCCACATCCTAAAGACCCCACCACCATCTTCATCATACACCTCTTCTAATGTGTTCCATTTCCCCTGATTCGTCTTCATCGCCACCGCCGAACACAGCTTATCAAAATCAATCAGTCTTTCTTTCTCCTCCTCCGCCGCCAAATTGCCGGAATCCGCCATCAAGTTTCAAGATTTTGTGAGTTACGCAAAACCCTTGAAGGGATTTGTAATGTAAGTGGATAATGGAAGTGGGTCTGGGACGATAATGATTGGGTACAGCTGGTGACACGCAAGAATGGTGGTGTTAGTTATCCGGGTCTGTTTTTAGGTTGTAATTTGGTACTTACTTATAAATGGGAAGAGGGTGAAATGTTTGACCTAAAAAATGACCCTATTCTTGATTTTGACCTTTTTCTTTCTTGACAATCTTTGACCAACTAGTTACGATCTTTTTTTAATCTTTATACGGGTTATTTACTTATTTTCTTGTTTAGTTACAATTTACAAGTTTGTTGCAAAATGTGATTTTTATTTTTGTTACAAGTGTATTTTATTAAAAAAAATTATATATAGAGCTATCTATGAGCAAGAAAATAGACTAGATGAATCGATAAGTTCTCCATTTTTTTATTGGAGACTGACACTTTCAAAATACTTCGATTTCTTCATAAATATAATTTTGCTATGCAAAGTGCGTGTAAAAATTATTGTCATAATTGTGTGCCGTTGTATGCATTATATAAACATGTGGTACGCGATTATGTACCCGCTTCGTACATTTTGCATGAAAATAAACTTCGTAACAAATAAGCACATGTATATACATGTGCATATTCTGTTATATAACGCATATTCTATGAGTGTAATATACATCTGGGCATGTTGAATATAAAATCAATTAACAATACAAAACTGTGAGAATCACAAAAACATAGCATATGATGCATAAAAATAATTCAATAAAAGAGAAGAGGTTAAACCGTCGTTTCATGTATCACATTTAAGCAATATAAATAAGTGTTTGTGTAGTTTTCATAATTGCTTAGTTTAGTTTTGTTATGTATTATATATGCCCTCATAAGTATATGCATGTATAGGGACGTGTTTAATAATGTTGTAGAAAGATGTAAAAGAATTCTGGCTATTAGACGTGATAATAATATGTTATAGGCTTACAGTCGATAATTAACTATAAAACCCATTCTCAAACAATATAAAAATATAATGTCATATTTGCATTAGATTATGGTTAAGAATTGCGTGCTATAAGTTAGTGGCATAATTTATTATTAGTCTCATATGGACTTTTATTACAAAATAAATATATTTCAAGGTGGAAAAGCAAGATTTTGTAGAAGATATCAAGATAAGGATAAAAAAATAGCAAGTCGCCACCCAAGTTGAGATGGAATTGGGCATCTTCTATTATAATATAGATCGCATATCATTAGGACACTTTCATTGATAAATCATTGTTTCTAATTATTGTATTTCTAATAATTTTTTATTTTTTATTAATACATACGTATAATATATACATAGAATATGATATTTATTTCAGAACGCGTAAATAGCTTACGAAATTAGCAGCTAAACATTTTTTTCGATTTTTCTTTTATATTAATATCATTAGCTTTATAAAATGTATGATGCATAGAATGCTTAACAAAAATACACTTAGGTTATAAAAGTTAAATGATTAAACAAAAAAAACTATATATTATCAAATTAAATGGTATTATAGGTTCAAATTATATTTTCTAGTGGAATTTTCATACGAATACATGGTGTATTCTCACAGAGTTTTCTTCATAATCATGAGATGCACATAGTTATTTTATAAGTTGCAATTATATTTTTTAATGAAATATTGAATTTTAACAAAAGATGATAAGATTGATGAAAGTTTAAGGCATCCATGACAGTTGAATGAATATGTATTGAATTTTACCATATTCATCTCCTAAATTTAAAAGTGTATATAAATTGATTTAATAAAAAAAGGTAGATATGATTTTATTAAAGATATAAATATTTTGATTACATAGACACAAATATTCACGTATTTTTAATCAAATCTAGATTATTATCTACTTGATTAAAGGATACATTGATATGTTTGATTACATTGACATAAATATGTTTATATTAAAAAAATAAAAATAGAATAATAGTTTAAGCAGAAAATTAAATATATGAATGAACCTTTAAATGACATGTGTCCCTTGTTATATTTTTTTATTAGAATTGGTAGATTTAAGTGTAGTTTGTCACTATATATAATTTTATGATTTCAATCATAAAGAGTAGTTTGTACATATATATATACATGTTTTTATACACATGTAAACTTGTTATTGTCTGTATGTAATCATGAATCATATAATAAACTAATAAAACTATTTTCAAATAATAATAAATATATAAACTAAACAAAATATATATATATATATATATACGTGTGTTTTACAAATATCGTGCCATTAAATTTTATATATTTTGATATAGATATCTTTATTTTAGGCTGAGGGGTGTGGGGGGCTCTAACGGGGGCTCGAGTGGGGGCTCCAGCCAATAATATTGTGACGTGTGGCAGAGAGAGAAACTGGATAAGGGGGGTGTTGGAGCCCCCGCTGGAGCCCCTGGCCCTGGTGTGGAGGGGCTCCAGCAGGGGCTCCAGCGGATTTTTTTTTATTTTTTTATAAATATATTCAAAAAACGTATTATTAAAAAAACTCATAAATTATTAAAAAAAACACACATTAAAAAAAAACACATTAATATCTAAAAATAAAATAAAAATTAAAGTACTAAAAAAACATTATTCTTATTCTTCGGCTTGGTCTTCTTCGATCAACCTCTTTCGGATACGTTCCTTTTGCTTTTCCATCAGCATTTGATCGACCGGATTTAGGTTACTGAAGTCTCTTGTAAGGAAGTCCAAATCTCTCATTCGACTTTTTTCCTTTTTGTCATTTGAGACCACCTCCATGGTTTTGTTGAATTTATTGAGGGATTCAACAAGATCGACGATGTTTACGGCTCCCCCCTCAGCCGGTTTTTCCCCTTGGCGTCCCGTCCCAATGGCCGCCTCCTCGGCGGTGAAGACGTTTCCTCCCCCGCAATGTCTAGGTCGAATCCAACGCGGCAATCCGACCCGGCGGAAGTGCTATACGCTCCAGACGAACTAGATTTAGTCCGTTTCGGCCCTACTTCCGCATCATGGTCCGGCGCCACAAGTTCAACCCACTTGGAACACCTTTTCAACCTCTCCCACAACTTTAAATCGTCCCACGTCTTCACCGTCCCATACCTCCGCAAACACTCCTGCCTCCACTCTTCGACAGTGAAATTGTAAACCGCCAAATCATCACTGCCACTTGGTCTCATACGACCGGCGTTCCTGTTGAAAAGATTAGTAAACAAGCCGACAAATTTTCTAATTTCGGACCACCGACCCGAAATCATATCGGCGTTTCGCTCTGTACTCCCAACGAGCGTATAGAACGTCTCCCTAACATTTGTCCAAAAAACCTTGCTTTTTTTGGTAGTCGGCTGCAAAATGAATAATTAAATTAGATTTCCAGTTAACTTTTTTATTTAACTTTTTTATTAAAAATCATTTTTAAAAACGTTAAAACAATTACCGCAACGCCGATCCTCAGAAATGACTATCCAAGCCCGACACAAGGCTTCCTTCTCATCCGATGACCACGGAGTGGTTTTCCGTTTCGTCCTCGGAGTCGAAGCCGGTCCCGGCCCGTCCGTTGCAAGTTGTTTTTTCCGGTGGACGCGTCTTCTTGCTCCCGTAGCATCACCGTGTGATTCTTGTGTCTCTGGAACAACAAAGTTAGGAGACGGTTGTATGTTGGATGGTTGAAAGCCGGATGTTTCTTGCGGCCCCGAATAATGTGACATCTGACCCGATCCGACCCAACCCAGGTACCCGTTTCTCTGACCCGAACTCTTTCTTTTATGATTTAGTATTTATTTATGCTTATATTTTACTAATAATAATGTATTTTCCTTCTCGCCTCTTTCTCTCTCTTTCTTTCCGCCGTCCCGTCCCTCTCCTTTTCTCTCTTTCCGCCTTCTTTTCCCTCTTGTCGCCGTCCCGCCCTTAAGTCTTGTTTCCCTCTTTCTTCTAACTCTTGGCTTGTCCTTTGTTCCTTCCCGCCTAAGGTTGTCTGCGCAGCTCCACGCGCCAGACCCCTTACAAGGAATCCTGCGTGAAGACCACCTGTTTCAGCGATACGCGAGACGAACTCTTCTCGCAGCGCGCTAAGAATTGTAATTCTTCTCGCAGCGCGCTAAGAACGGTAGTTCTTCCCGCGACGCGCTAAGGATTTGTAGTTCTTCTCGCAGCGCGCTAAGAATCGTAGTTCATCCCTCGACGCGCGAAGAATTATAGTTCCTCCCGCGGCGCGCTAAGAAATGTGATTCTTCCCGCGACGCGCTTGGAAATGTAGTTCTTTCCGCGACGCGTTAAGGTTGTTTCTGTCTGCCTTCGCGCTCGCGCTCTCTTGACCTTCTGTGTCTGCCTTCGCGCCTTAGCCTTCTCGTGCTGAACCCTTTGAGTTTTCTTCTGTTGAATCTAGCCGTTGCTTTTGTGTTGTCTTATCTTCTGAGCTGTTGACCTAATCTGCTTTATGTCTGAAAAGTTACTTTCGGCGCAGCATGCGCACCAACCCCATTGGTTGACAGAAAAAGTGACTGACATTATCTTTTGAGATCTGCTTTTGCCATGCTTAACCAGTACCTTTATCTGACCCGCCCATGCTTTTTACTGTTCCCTGTCAGCTTTTCCTTTGCCCCCTGCAGCTGCCATATCTTTCTATATCTTTTGCTTTTGTTTTCTTATGCTTTTGATATCTTTTGCTTGATCCTGTTAAAGATCCTTTCCCCTTTTATAGGGATTATGTCTCCTAGGGTTTTCCTATATATAATAGTAATATTTTCATAACACTACACACACAAAACACTTAATCTCTCCTGTTCTCTTGCCCCTTGCTCTCTCTGCCGTCTTCCTCTCTGCCTCCGTCTTCCTCCCTGTTCTGCCCTGCTTTTCCGGTAATATATATATATATAATAATTTACTTATTAATTATGCTAACTTATAATCAAGACTTAAAACCAATCATTAAAACAATAATCTTATTTATAGGTTAACTTGTGCTTGTTTAAAGTTGGTTCTTGCTTTATCTTACACCGCATCGTTTATCAAGTGAGTAATCTCGTACCTAATCCCTTTTTGCTTTTAATGTTTTGGGATGTTCATGTGTTCATACAAACTTAGAGTCTTAAACTTGTTTATGAACTTTAGTCGCGCAGTATCCCATGTGTTGAGGACGTAGACTTGGCTGTTTATTTGTATGTGTGGATCATTAACCGTCTTGTCGGTCTATTCCGCAGTTTTCATGGTACCATTAGATGAACACGGGAGAACTATCGTTTATGATTTTCTCTTTTGTATACACATGCACAGTTTGTCTTGTTTGTGAGCTCAATTGTGAGCACTGGCAGTCTTATGAATCTTAGAGTTGGTCCCGATCAGATTACACCCTTGTTGAAAACCAGACATACACATGTTGCGCGCAGATTTATTGATATCTATGTATTGTATTAAACTTGATTTCTCACCAACACGCAAGTGTTTGACGTTTATTTTAACACATGTTCAGGTTTGCAGTAGCTGTTTTGGAGCTTGTGGACACATAGGAAGTTTTCTTTATTTTGGACCTAGATTAAAATGTATCAAGTCAAGTTATTTGCTGTTCGAATATTTTGATTTATAATATATTAATTTATGTTGGCTTATTTATATCTTGTGTTTACCCTGCGCCTGCGCGAATGAATGTATTTATTAAATATTGACACCCAATAGTGTCACGAGTAATGAAACAATATGTGGCGCCCCGATGTATAATCCGCCTTTGGTCGGGGTGTTACAGATTGGTATCAGAGCTCGTTGACTTTAGGATAGGTGGTTAGACGTAACGGCCTAGAATACCTAAGAGTCCCTTCTCGCGCATGAGAGAAATCTCATGTTTGCGCGCTTATTGTTAATTACTCGTTATTTATGAATATGCTCGCGCTTGCGCAGTATATGATTTTATGTTTTATTTCGCGATATTTCGATTTTTGCTGAATTTCGATTTTTATTGATTTTTTTTTTCTTGCATATTCGTTTGTTGGGATTTGAAAATTCGAAAAGTCATGGTGATACATGAATAGTTGATTCAATTTCCATTTACGATTATGTTCTGAGGTTGGAGACTTGAAAAGTCATGGTGATACATGAATTGTCAACCTCCAATACTCATTTTCTTGTGTATTTTATATTGAAGATTGAAAAGTCATGGTGATACATGAATCGTCAATCCCCAATACTCGTTTGCTCGTATATTTTAAATTGGGAATTCGGAAAGTCATGGTGATACATGAATTGTCGATTCTTGATTCGAATTTGTTACCTTTATTAAGTCTGCATTTAGGATCATTTATTTTACTTTAACTTTTGACTGTAACTGACTCCGTGAAACCAAGCTTTATAAGATTAAAACTTTGCGCTAAAACCAAGATATTAACTAAAATTAAAATTTTTATAGAATGCCTCCGCTATCTCGCCGATTTCAGAGAAGAGAAGCCTCGCGCATGCGTAGACAGCAACGTTCCCAGGAAATGGCCGCCGCGATAGCCCAAGCCTTGAGCCAAAACAATACCTCCAGTTATAACATTAAGTCCTTTAACGCGGGTAACCCTCCAAAGTTCACAGGTCTTGAAGGAGCCACCGTGATGCTCCAATGGCTCGAAAAGATTGAAAACACTTTCCTCCATACCCAATGCCCCTCAGACAGACGAACCCTGTATGCTTCCAGTGTCCTGGAATCTAGAGCGCTTACATGGTGGAATGGAGTAGCTCATGCGCGTGGCGCAGAGGCTGCTTCTAGCATGACATGGGAGGAATTCAAGGAAATTCTGACGCGAGAATTCTGCCCTCCCAACGAAATTAAGCGCCTAGAGGAAGAATTCTGGAACTTGAAGCAATACAGCGGTGAAGCGCGCGAGTACGCGACGCGCTTCCATGAACTAAGTTTGCTTGTCCCTCACCTTGTTACCCCTTCACGCCGAGCCATAGAGAAATTCCTTGGGGGTCTTCCCATGGAAATTCAAGATTCTGTATGGGCCAGAAACCCAGTAACCCTTTCTGACGCCATCGAGTTGGCCGCTGTGCTCAGCGACAACCATGTCAGAGCAGGAACCCTGTTCCTGTGGGGAACAGAAAAGACCAAACCCACCAAAACTGCCCCTGAACCCGCAGAAACCAAACCAGAACCCTCAAACCGTAACAACCTCAAGCGCAGGCGCAAGGCCTATGCGCTTACCAACCCACCCATAGTCCAGCAACCCGCATACCAACCTCCAGTCTACGCGCCTAACCCACTGTCAGCCTACCCAACACCTGTAGCCCATAACTATGCCTTAACCAATCCCGCACTCCCTGCCCCGCCAACTAAGAAACCTTACACAGGAAACCATCCCTTTTGCCCAACCTGTAGATTTCACCACCCAACCCAAACCCCGTGTCGACTTTGTAACCGATGTGGCCGTACTGGTCACACTGCTGAGAACTGTAGAGTCCTTCTCGCCAATCCAATTGCGCCAACACCACCAGTCTACCCGCAACACCCTCAACCAACCTACCAAAACCCACGACCCAGATCGTGCTTTAACTGCGGTGATCCCAGTCATTTCCGGAACGCGTGCCCGAGACTACAAGTTCAGATTACGCAAGCGAATCCGGTGAACCAGATTTCAAACCAAGTAACGCGTGGACGAGCTTTTAACATAACCGCGCACCAAGCGCAAGCGAATAATGACGTAGTTAATGGTACATTTTTGCTTAACGGATTTTATGCTTCTGTACTTTTTGATACTGGCGCCGATCGAAGTTTTATCTCTCACGCCTTCGAGCAGAAGCTTGCGCGACCGCGCAGCGATTTAAAAGAAGATTTTTCAGTTGAATTGGCTAATGGTGAAATTATTTTAATTAACTCAGTGATTAAAGATTGCACGCTTAACCTTAACGAAAACGATTTTCTGATTGACCTCATCCCTATGCCTCTTGGAAGCTTTGATGTTATCATTGGTATGGACTGGCTCTCGAAGAATCGCGCCGAAGTTATTTGCGCCAAGAAGTTGATTCGCATACCTCGAGAAAATGGTGATCTTCATATTTACGGCGAAAAACCCTCCAGTGGTCTTAAGCTTATGTCTTGCGCCGAAGCCCAAAGACTCATGCGGAAGAAGTGTATTGCATTCTTAGCCCATGTGGTTAAACCTGCTGAAGAAAAGAAGCTTCGCGATATCCCTGTTGTGCGTGATTTCCCTGAAGTTTTTCCTGATGATCTTCCTGGTATCCCTCCCGCTCGTGAAGTCGAGTTCCGTATTGATCTTGTCCCTGGTGCTTCCCCCGTAGCTAAATCTCCTTATCGTCTTGCACCCGCTGAGATGCAAGAATTGGCCAGCCAACTTCAAGAGTTGACTGCTAAAGGATTCATCCGCCCTAGCTCTTCGCCCTGGGGTGCTCCGGTGTTGTTCGTTAAAAAGAAAGATGGATCGTTTCGCATGTGTATTGATTACCGCTAGTTGAACAAACTCACTATTAAAAACCGGTATCCCTTACCGCGTATTGACGACCTCTTTGATCAACTCCAAGGTGCCTCTTGTTTCTCGAAGATTGATCTCCGCTCTGGCTATCACCAGTTGCGCATCCGCGATGAAGATGTTCCGAAGACTGCTTTTCGAACTCGTTATGGCCATTTTGAATTCTTGGTCATGTCCTTCGGTTTAACCAACGCACCCGCCGTTTTCATGGATCTAATGAACCGGGTGTGTAGGCCTTTCTTGGATAAATTCGTGATTGTGTTTATCGATGATGTTCTGGTGTATTCTAAGACCAAGGCCGAGCACGAGCAACATCTTCGGTTGGTGTTGCAAAAGCTTAGAGCTGAGCAACTCTATGCTAAGCTTTCCAAGTGCGAATTCTGGTCTGATGAAGTACAGTTTCTTGGTCATGTTGTCAACAAGATGGGTATTCATGTCGACCCATCCAAAATTGAAGCAATCAAGAACTGGATCACGCCATCCTCTCCTTCCGAGATCCGTTCCTTTCTGGGCTTAGCTGGTTACTACCGGCGATTCATTTCGAACTTCTCAAAGATCGCTTTGCCTTTAACAGCTCTAACGCACAAAGGTAAACCGTATATTTGGGGCTCGAAGCAAGAAGAAGCCTTTCTATCGCTCAAGCGTTTGTTGTGTGAAGCTCCTGTTCTTGCGCTACCTGAGGGTAATGATGATTTTGTCGTGTACTGCGATGCCTCCAACCAAGGTCTCGGTTGTGTTCTTATGCAACGAGGCAAGGTTATCGCTTACGCATCAAGGCAACTTAAGGTTCATGAAAAGAATTATACAACTCACGACCTCGAACTTGGTGCAGTTGTTTTTGCCTTGAAGATCTGGAGACACTACCTTTATGGTACTAAGTGTATCCTTTACACTGACCATAAAAGCCTTCAGCATATCTTTGATCAGAAGGAACTTAACATGAGGCAACGCCGATGGAACGAACTCATCAGCGATTACGATTGTGAGATCCGGTATCATCCTGGTAAGGCTAATGTGGTAGCCGATGCGCTCAGCCGAAAACCCTGCCAGCTTAACTGTATCTTGCCGCGCACCCAGCTTCACTTTGCGCCGATTCAAAGCAACCTTGAATCACGTATTCGTGACGCACAGCGCGCATCCATCAATAATGGTAATCTTCGCGCCGAGTTAGCGTGTGGCGCGGAAGCGCACTTTGTCCCTAATCTGAGTGGAATTCTCTGCTATCTTAATCGCATCTGGATTCCCTTTGATGAGAATCTTCGCGCTGATGTCCTGTGTGAAGCGCACAAATCTCGGTATTCTATTCATCCTGGCGCTGATAAGATGTACAAGGATTTGCGCATAACTTATTGGTGGCCCGGTATGAAGAAGGATATTGCTGTGTTCGTAGCTAAATGTCTGACTTGTTCTAAAGTGAAAGCTGAACACCAACGCCCATCTGGTTTGCTCGAACAACCAGAAATTCCTATGTGGAAATGGGAAGGTATAGCGATGGACTTTATTACCAAGTTACCTTTGACAGCAAGCAAACATGATAGCATTTGGGTAATAGTGGATCGTTTGACTAAGTCTGCTCACTTTCTGCCCATTCGTGAAAACTACCGTGTTGAGCAACTCGCGCAGCTTTATGTCAAAGAAATTGTCTGCCGCCATGGTACTCCTTTGAGCATCATATCCGATCGCGATGGCCGTTTTATATCTCGCTTTTGGAAATCTCTCCAATATGCGCTAGGAACTCGCTTGGACATGAGTACGGCATATCATCCTCAGACTGACGGTCAGTCTGAGCGAACTATTCAAACTCTTGAGGATATGCTCCGATCTTGTGTTCTTGATTTTGGAGGTAATTGGGATTCGCACCTGCCTTTGATCGAGTTCTCTTATAATAACAGCTATCATTCCAGTATCGGTATGGCCCCATTTGAAGCACTTTACGGTCGTAAGTGCCGCTCCCCGATTTGTTGGAGCGAAGTGGGAGAAACTCAAATCACAGGACCCGAACTTGTTCAAGAGACAACAGATAAAATCGCCAAGATCCGTGATCATCTGCTGACTGCCAGAAGCCGACAGAAGAGTTACGCAGATCGTAGGCGGAAGCCTCTCGGATTTCAAGTTGGTGATCTTGTTCTCCTCAAAATGTCGCCTTGGAAAGGTGTTGTCCGCTTTGGGAAGAAGGGTAAGCTTGCTCCTCGTTATGTTGGTCCATTCAAGATTCTCGCGCGTGTGGGAAAAGTTGCCTACAGACTTGACCTGCCGCCCGCGCTCAGTAATGTGCATCCAACGTTCCATGTATCCAATCTCAAGAAGTGTTTAGCTGACGAGAACCTTCACATTCCACTTGATGAAGTTCAAGTTGATGAAACTATGCATTTCGTTGAGAAGCCTGTTGAAATTATGGATCGCGAGGTTAAGCAAACCAAGCGCAGTCGTATCCCTATCGTGAAAGTTCGTTGGGAGTCCAAGCGCGGAGCCGAGTTTACATGGGAAAGGGAAGATCAAATGAAGATCAAGTACCCGCACCTGTTCTCTGCGCAACCTACTTCGAGATAAATTTCGGGACGAAATTTCTTAAAGTAGGGGAGACTGTGACATCTGACCCGATCCGACCCAACCCAGGTACCCGTTTCTCTGACCCGAACTCTTTCTTTTATGATTTAGTATTTATTTATGCTTATATTTTACTAATAATAATGTATTTTCCTTCTCGCCTCTTTCTCTCTCTTTCTTTCCGCCGTCCCGTCCCTCTCCTTTTCTCTCTTTCCGCCTTCTTTTCCCTCTTGTCGCCGTCCCGCCCTTAAGTCTTGTTTCCCTCTTTCTTCTAACTCTTGGCTTGTCCTTTGTTCCTTCCCGCCTAAGGTTGTCTGCGCAGCTCCACGCGCCAGACCCCTTACAAGGAATCCTGCGTGAAGACCACCTGTTTCAGCGATACGCGAGACGAACTCTTCTCGCAGCGCGCTAAGAATTGTAATTCTTCTCGCAGCGCGCTAAGAATGGTAGTTCTTCCCGCGACGCGCTAAGGATTTGTAGTTCTTCTCGCAGCGCGCTAAGAATCGTAGTTCATCCCTCGACGCGCGAAGAATTATAGTTCCTCCCGCGGCGCGCTAAGAAATGTGATTCTTCCCGCGACGCGCTTGGAAATGTAGTTCTTTCCGCGACGCGTTAAGGTTGTTTCTGTCTGCCTTCGCGCTCGCGCTCTCTTGACCTTCTGTGTCTGCCTTCGCGCCTTAGCCTTCTCGCGCTGAACCCTTTGAGTTTTCTTCTGTTGAATCTAGCCGTTGCTTTTGTGTTGTCTTATCTTCTGAGCTGTTGACCTAATCTGCTTTATGTCTGAAAAGTTACTTTCGGCGCAGCATGCGCACCAACCCCATTGGTTGACAGAAAAAGTGACTGACATTATCTTTTGAGATCTGCTTTTGCCATGCTTAACCAGTACCTTTATCTGACCCGCCCATGCTTTTTACTGTTCCCTGTCAGCTTTTCCTTTGCCCCCTGCAGCTGCCATATCTTTCTATATCTTTTGCTTTTGTTTTCTTATGCTTTTGATATCTTTTGCTTGATCCTGTTAAAGATCCTTTCCCCTTTTCTAGGGATTATGTCTCCTAGGGTTTTCCTATATATAATAGTAATATTTTCATAACACTACACACACAAAACACTTAATCTCTCCTGTTCTCTTGCCCCTTGCTCTCTCTGCCGTCTTCCTCTCTGCCTCCGTCTTCCTCCCTGTTCTGCCCTGCTTTTCCGGTAATATATATATATATAATAATTTACTTATTAATTATGCTAACTTATAATCAAGACTTAAAACCAATCATTAAAACAATAATCTTATTTATAGGTTAACTTGTGCTTGTTTAAAGTTGGTTCTTGCTTTATCTTACACTGCATCGTTTATCAAGTGAGTAATCTCGTACCTAATCCCTTTTTGCTTTTAATGTTTTGGGATGTTCATGTGTTCATACAAACTTAGAGTCTTAAACTTGTTTATGAACTTTAGTCGCGCAGTATCCCATGTGTTGAGGACGTAGACTTGGCTGTTTATTTGTATGTGTGGATCATTAACCGTCTTGTCGGTCTATTCCGCAGTTTTCATGGTACCATTAGATGAACACGGGAGAACTATCGTTTATGATTTTCTCTTTTGTATACACATGCACAGTTTGTCTTGTTTGTGAGCTCAATTGTGAGCACTGGCAGTCTTATGAATCTTAGAGTTGGTCCCGATCAGATTACACCCTTGTTGAAAACCAGACATACACATGTTGCGCGCAGATTTATTGATATCTATGTATTGTATTAAACTTGATTTCTCACCAACACGCAAGTGTTTGACGTTTATTTTAACACATGTTCAGGTTTGCAGTAGCTGTTTTGGAGCTTGTGGACACATAGGAAGTTTTCTTTATTTTGGACCTAGATTAAAATGTATCAAGTCAAGTTATTTGCTGTTCGAATATTTTGATTTATAATATATTAATTTATGTTGGCTTATTTATATCTTGTGTTTACCCTGCGCCTGCGCGAATGAATGTATTTATTAAATATTGACACTCAATAGTGTCACGAGTAATGAAACAATATGTGGCGCCCCGATGTATAATCCGCCTTTGGTCGGGGTGTTACAAATAAAACATCGGTTGGTCTGGTGACGACCATAAATCGTCGTCAATATAATCTGAATCTAGGTTTGGGTACCAATTTCCAGACATTTTTGGGTATTATATAGGAGTTTGGGATATTATATAAGGGTTTGTAAGGTGAAATTGTGTTTTGATATGGTTGAAATGGGAGTAATTTGGGGTATTATATAGAGGTTTTAAGGGTTTTTTTTTTAAAAAATCGGAGCTCCAACGGCTCTTTTGGGCGGGCCCAACGGCTCTTTCTCTCTCTTCTCCCGCGACCACACTCACGCCTGCTTGGATTTCCGCGCTCGCGCCCCGGCTCGCGCCCCAGTGGTGTGGGGTTAGCGCCCCGAGGCGCGAGCGGAGGGGCTCTCGCGCCCAGGTTTGCGCCCCACACCCCTCAGCCTTAATGAGTATAATTATCAATTTAAGGTAATATTAATATTAATATAATTATTCTGTAAGTTGGTTTATATTATTTTAAAGTAGGTTTATGAAATGTGGTTGAAAATGAAATTAAAGATGCCCACTCTGATTACGAAAAGGACAAACGAGTGGCTACACAATGTTTGTTGAAAAGGAATGATTAACTTTAATTTGGATGCATAATTATAACGTTTACTAATAATGAATTATTTAATTATATTGTTTAACAATAAAAGGTATAAGGAAATACAATAACAAAATTTCTTAATGAGCACTTTATATTTAGTCATTGGATTTGTAAAATGCGTTTCACCACATAAAGTAATCGATGAATATATTTAGAAGTTCGAGGGAAACTCTTTTATAACTGCATTACAGAGAACAAAACGCTTACGAAATTCCATTTATTTAAGGTGCACAAAAATTTACTAGCATTAAATTACCCTTTATGATACGATATACTCTTTTAACATATTGAATTACAAAATCAAGCAGTTTATAATCGAATCTTATCATATAAAATTAGACATGCTAGGATCATATTCGGGCTAGAGCCATGATAGACAGCGGGAGACCTAAGTGAGTAAGTGGCTAAGTGGTCCTATAGGGTGATCACTAGTATTCTTGTAACCTATGAAGTATGAACTTCATTTCTTTCAATGCATATTGATTTAATCTGTGTGCTCCATAAATTTTTGACACTACTGCCTTTAAATTTTAATCTAATGGTGGGGCCCGAAGAGAGTACGATAAGGACATACATGACAAACCATAAACAATAAAAAAAGAAATAAAAAGGAAAAGTGAAAAAATAAAATCAAGCAAAAGAAGAATTGAGAAAAATAAAAGAAATAAAAATTTCATCCCATATTGGTAGAGGAAATAAAATGAAACGCTTCCACCATGGTATGAATAAGATTTTGAATTCTTGTCTCACATCGCTAGATTATAAAACTTGTAAGCTCTTTATAAGGAAAATAGCTCACATGATAACATTCTTATGTGCCAAATTACACCCAGTAGTCCTAGCGGAGGCTGCGAAGCACCCGACGTGCACGGGCTTAGGCGAAGTGCGATGGGCGCAATGTGACGCTTCTATAGCGCACTTTGCAGCTCGCATCAGCGCAAGCTGTTTAAGGGCCGCCTTAGTATTTTTGTTCCTTCGCGCTATGCGAAGCAATAGAAATTATCTAGAAAGTCTTTTGTCTCTCACGCGACGCAACGTGATAGTCACACAACGGTGACACGTTGCCTGTTATGCGACATAGCTAGGGCTGTCTCGACAACCCTATATCTACTTCGTGCGACACGAACCAATTGCTTAGGTTTCTTTCGCGCTACGCGAAGTAACCAAATTTCAAGTACGAATAGGGTGGAGATCCAGACCTCATTTCTCGTCCAAAAATCTTATTTTTCTCACTTTTTCTCATATATTAAGATGTTTGTATAACACCCGAGTGGTCTTAACGATACCCTTTTTTCGATTGAAAGAAACTTCAATACGCGAATCCGAAAGCTCTACCTGAACAAGGTAAGACATTGTGCCATCTTGTAAAGTTTATAGCCTCGTGATTATCTTTATGATTATGGGTTTTATACTAACTTAGATATACTACATTGTGCTTAACCTAGACGTGCACAAAAAAGCTGGTTCCGTACCTGAACCGGTGGAACCGACCAACTGGTTCCGGTTTGTACCTGTTGTACCCCATAGCCGGTTAGGGTATTATTATTCCCGGAAAACCCTATCCGAACCCATATATTTTCCCAAAAATCGGTTCCTACCCGGAACCGGTTCCAACCCGGTGCCGGTTCCTACCCGAAATAACCGGTTCCGCCGGGATTTTTTTGAAAAAGAGCCGTTGTAACCGGTTCCAAAGGTAATATAGCCGTTTCCAACGGCTATATTACCGTTGGAACCGGTTTTTGAGCTTAAAAAACAATATAAAGCCTTGATCATTCACTTGTTTTACCACTCCAACTCAAAAACATCATAAAAACTTATCGGTTTACACTTTACACCAATTTTTTTCAATTCCATTCCACCACCACTTGATAACTAGTAATTATGGCAAGCCAAAACAAGGGCAAAAGAAAGGCAACGGCTACCGATTCCGTTTTTATTGACCCGGTTCGAGCCGAAGATGACCCCGGAGTTGCAAAGATCCTCCCTCATAACCGCAACGAAGAAGTATGGCGGAATTGGGATTTAGTTGAGTTGCTTAATGGAGACGTTAAGGCTCGTTGAAAATTTTGTGGCACTTATTTAAAGCATGATTCAAACTCTACTTTAAAAAAGCACATTGGGAAGAAATTTTGCAAGGCGTTGAAAGAAGTTCCCACCACGGTCCAAGCCGAATTGGGTAAAGATGGGGCAATATTTCGTTACAACGTGAAAGTGGTTCACTATAGGATGGCGAAGTTCGTGATTCAACGAGGTTTGCCGTTTAACCACTTCGACAGCCCTCAATTGACGGCCTTGATTAGAGAGACTCTTCAACCGCGTTACACCCATGTAAGTCGTACCACTCTTCGACGTCATTGTCTAAAGTTGTGGGAATGTGCCAAAAAAGATTTAATTGATTTTTTTGACACTTTACAAACGGGTGTCAACTTAACTAGCGATGTTTGGTTGGCACCCCATGGGTTACCGGAATCGTACCTTTGTGTGACCGCGCATTGGATCGATCCGGTATCTTGGCAAATGATGAAAAGCACCATCGCGTTTGAATATTTTCCCTTTCCACATACCGCCGAAAAATTGTTTGAAATTTTGGATGAGGTAATAACCACTTTTAACTTGAGGAAAAAAAAAATTTCAATGTCGTTTGATAACGCTTCTAACAATACAAAAGCGGTAGACAAGTTATATATAAAATATATAACATCTCCTTGAATTTCAAAGAGTTTGAAAACAAAAATGATCTTTTCAAGCATATTGTTGACCCAATGAAGAAGAAGTTCCTAAAATATTTTGAAGGAATACCACCCGTGTTTACTTGTGTCGCCGCTTTAAACCCCTACATAAATGTTGTCGGGGTTGAGGCGTTGATCGAGGAAATATATGACAACATGGGTGTGCACGAGATCGATCCGATGGCGTCGGCGGAAGCAAATGATTCTTTCAACAAATCCCTTCAGGATATCTATGACCATTACTTCAAAATTTGTGGTCCAAGCTCAAAGTCGACTTTTGTGAGGCAAGCAACATCAAGTAAGCCATGCAAAGACAAGCTTATAAACATGATGAATGCGGTTCGTGAGTCGGCGGCAAAGCAGCAAAGGGGTAACATATCAACTAGTGAGCTTGGCCGATATAGTGGAGCAAACTATGGAGAAGGTGCAACGGTTGAGGATGTTCGCAACCTTGACATTTTGGCATGGTGGAAAGGAAAGCAAAACGAATTCCCTATTATTTCCGCCATGTCTCGTGACTTGCTAAGCGTCCAAGCTTCAATGGTTGCTTCGGAATCGGTTTTTTCACTTAGTGGAATGATATTATCGATGCGAAGAACCAAACTCACTCCCGAGTCCTTAGAGATGTGCATTTACCTAAAGGATCATTTGGACGAGGTGGATCGTATACAAGACAAGGCGAACTTTGAAGACGAAATACCACTTGAACGTCCAATTCAAGAGATGGAAGAAGAATATTCGGGTGAAGAAGACGAAGTCGTAGAACTCGATTAATTTTAATTTGTATTTTTTGTATTTGTTGTAATCATTTATGTATTATGTAACACGAATCAATTAATATATGTATTTTTAAAATGTTATTTGTTTGTGTTAAATAAAAAACCTGTCTTAAACACTTAAACTAACTTTTATATATATATATATATATAGAACATTACACAACAAACATTATTGCAAAACGATTAAGTACAAACATTATTAAACATAAAACTAAATATAACAAACATTGTTCATTGTTTTCGTCCCGCCATCTACGACCATCAAGCTTTGTTACCGGCGGCGGGGGCTTGACTTGTAGAGCCGGACGACTCCCTAGCTTCTCCTTTTTTGGCATCCAAATGCTTTTTTTCCTTGCTACTTATCGGTATGCTTTCGAAGGGTGGAATTCAATGCCGCCTTCAAAAACTTGCCGCCGTATTTGCATCGTGCCATCTCCTGTGTGTCGGTCATGACACACAGGTCATAGTGACCCTAAACCTCGGGGCATCTCGGGGTGTCGATAACCATAACAACTTCGTCGTTGGTTGCCATTGGTAATGGTTAGTGGTTTAACAAGTGGATTAACAAGTATTTGAAGTGTTTAACAAGTTAGGGGAGTTGGTTAAGAAGTTCTAAACCTAGGACGTCTATATATAGTAAGTGGGGGTGGGTATAAACATTCAAAACCGGTTCCAATGGTCTAAAAACGATAATATAGCCGTTAGAACCGGTTTCCAAATGGTTTAAATAAGGAAAACCCGCTGGAACTGGTTTTCGGGTATAAACCGGACCCGGTTCCTACCCTACCCGGTTCCACTAGTTCCTGATATTTGCCTACCGGGTCGGGTCCGGTTCCTGACAGGAACTGATTCCATTTTGTACCCGGTTCTTAAAAAACCGGTTCCTACCCGGTTCCGGGTTTTAAAAAAACCCGATTTGTGCACGTCTACCGCTGATTTTAAAAAATTACGTAGAAGTGATATATAAGACTTTTAATGAATCAATAACAATTATAAATGTGAAGCCATAGTAACAAATTAAGTAACAAGTTCAATGTTGGTGTAGTGGTAAAAGCTAACCATGAACTTCCCCTTCATGAAAGGTCGCACAGTTACTGCCAATTTTAAGTATTTTTTTAGTCATTCATCGCCACGCTTTAAAATTTTAAAAGAAATATAAAAGCCCACCCTCCCAGACGCGACCTGCGAACGGCAAATCCCAATTGCGATTCATAATTTCACGGCTTCACAGTTTAGACTTTCAGCAAAATTGCAATCATCAGTGCAGCTCTGGGCCTTCACCATCTCCGGGACGACCTGTCCTTGTCGTTCACTGAAGTTTCATACTTTTAGGGCTTCACACAGTCACACCCTCCCTCCTAACACATTTGGGCCAAAGGGTAAACCTGAATTACTTGATGATAGAAATGGTAATATTCCAAGCTATTTTTATGCTTGGTTGAATTTTTGTTGGTATCTGCTTGTTCTCTGAAACTAATGCCACCTGATATCAATAGTTTGACTATTCTAGTCAAAGTAGTCATACTTCTAATCCAAAATTGACGTCATATCTATCGAAGGTCAAGAACTATGTAACTATTAGCTCATCTTTTTTAAATCAACATATTTGTCAGGGATTCGAGTATTGCAAAACACACACAGACACAATATAATCTGCAAGAGAAAATATAGAGGAAGATGAACACGCGAGATTTATGTGGTTCAGTCGGCTGATCTACGTCCACGGGCTGCAACCAAGATACTTTTCTTATCGCTTCCTGCCTCACTCATAACGAGGAATTACAAGTATAAGATTAAATATATATAGATATAAGATTAGGGTTTTCTATTTGTTCACCAAGAAATTAATATGGGTCACAATTAAATAATATAGGCCATGTCTGCCTCTAGTCTTCATTTAATTAATCTGCCACAAAGATGTCTTCTAACCCAGGCTAGATAAACCTCCATAAACCCAAAACATATTATATTCATTTTTGTTGTATCTATACAAATGAATTTTGAGTATTGTGTTCTATGTGTTGTTGATGATTGTGTTTATGCTTGATTCGAATTAGTCATTAATTTAGTCTGGTTAAAGTTGCAAGCAATTAGTCTTTGTTTAAGGAAGTCAACGAGATATTGCAAGTGTCACTCTCCGACCAAAGGCGAAACATGCCGGTGAGTAACGTATTGATTGGACAGTAGCTCAAAAGACACTAATTAAAGTGGTAATAATTATTCAATTCATTAACATCAAAACAAGTACACAGTTACAATAATCGAAACAAATACATATTTTGAATAAATATCCTAAGGCCAACTATCTATCTTCGATCTTGATTATATCAAATACTTGAACCTGTAGCATGTATAAAAATAGAATTTATCAACACGAATGTTGATGAGAATACATAAGTTTCGTTTTATACATAGATAAGTAAATCACAATTCATATGTAAATGGGAGCATTACAATTCTTATGAAAATGTACACAACTAAATAGATGTGGACCCGTTTCTATTGATACAAAATCAATGTACTTGGGTATTACTAATAGATGAGGATTAGATATCAACCACCAAATATAAAATAAACATTTAAACACATAGAGTATAATCATAGAGCATGTAATAATCACACATAAACATATATCGAATTGGGTTTTGAATAGTTGTGGTAATAAAATTTGAGTAAAAGTGAATAAAGTATACATGCTACCCCCAAAATATAAAAGATGGAAAAAGAGGGTATGTAAACTCACTTTGAAATGAGGAATATGGTAACGAGTTTATGGCTTAAGCGAATCGATTGGTCACGCGAGGATTCCCGACGAATTTGTCCTAATTTAAAAGTACACTCGGAATAAATACCTCGACACAAAATAAATGGCAAAACGACACTAGGGGATTCTAAGGATTATACCGGATTTGGGATAGTTAGGCCGTTAGATATATTTTATTTTAATTTTATGAAGTTGAACTGGAAACATACTTTTTATATATATATTCTTTTTTACAAGTTTTTTTTACATAAAGTCCAATATTATACGGGTAAAAATTATTTTTAATATAGCTACCTTTTAAAATTATGCTGGGTTTTTAAATCAAGAAAAAAATATAAACTATATATATATATACAAGTACAGAAAACATTAAACCGATAACTTATTTTGAAAGTTGACGAGGTTCAGTTTGTTAAACGAGTGAGAATTTATTATAAGGTTTTTTAAAATATTTGTTAAAATAAAGAAAATAATAATCAATAGAACAAAAAAAAATAATAACAAAAATAATAAGGTGGGGGTGGTGGGACTCAAACCTGGGTCTAGGGGCGGTTCGGGTCCCTCCCTTACAAGAGTAACCAGTTGGACTTGACCATACGTTTGTTATAATCAGGCTTGTCACCAGAATAAGAAACGTGATTTGTAAATTAGCGTTTATCTCTATAAAATCTATGTTTGTATAAAAATGGGTTTTAATCCCAGTTTTTAAAATAAGAATCATGGTGTTTTTATAACTCTGATCATTTTTCCTAACTACGGTTCTGATTAATATTTCGCTGCAAATTACTTTAATAAACACTGATACCGCCACTCGATGTTCGCGGCTCCCCTCACGGGATGTAGGGGTCAGGGGCTGTGACAACAAACATTTCCTCTATCGCATAAGGGCAGAGAGGTTGTTCCTGTTAAAACAATAACTAATATTAAAGTACCATAAACTAATGACTAGTTAGTTACTACTTGATTGAGCCAATATCCATTTTCTATTAACTATTATAAGAAAACCATTTTAAAAAATAAGCCAAAAATCAGTTAAACAAATAAACATTGATTTAGCTTAATAAACAAATATATCTGAGCGACGTTCTTTGAGATTGAAAAAACAAGCGAAGCGACAAACTGACGATAAGAAAACAAATCTGAAGATAGAATCAATGAAGTTTTACTTGATCGTTCTTCAATGAACACTTGAGTAAGATGCATATCTTCTTAGGGTTTTCTATAATCTGAAAGCAATAACACTGAACCAATCAACCATTGTTGCACCAGCCTAATTCACTAGTTTGCCGAACTGACATCGGTTGCCATAGCCCTCCTACCCTAGCCATTCGAGTTCATCTCTTCCTACTTCCTAGTCTCTCTTAATGCTTCAATCTGATTTTAAACAAAGAATACAACCCTCAAGTTTAGGTATTTTTTAGTTTTTCCTAAAATTTAGTTTATTAGTTGACTATTTGCTAGCTTATTGTGAATTAATGGTTAAATTATTTGATTATTTGCTTGTTACTAGTGTTAGTGCGTATTTTGTTAATGTTAGTTTGAAAGTTGTAACTTGTTGCTAGATTATTGAAAGCTATTTGATGATGTGTATTTTATGGAATATGAATATCATGAAACGAGTTCTCAAGCGGTTGGATGTTTGACGAATGTTTTTTATGCATCTTGCAAGCAACAATACAAACTCTCTTACTCTTAGGGTATGTTTGGCAAAACTAGCTGGTAGCTGATGGCTTGAAGCTGGTAGCTGTAGCTTTTTAGATATATTTAGATGCTTGGCAGAGCAGCTAGAGCTTTTAATAAAATGTATAAGATGACTAAAATGGGCATAACTAAAAAATATAATAGTAAATGTATCTATTTTGATATGTTATTTAACTAATTTAAAATATTAAAAGCTTGTAGCTTTTTCTAAACGCTACCAGTAGAAGCTTCAAGCTTTAAGTTTTTCTCATGAGCTAAAAGTTTCAAGCTCTTTCAACCAAACAAGATTTTTAATTGAGTATGAGCTTTTTCTTAAAAGCTGGGAGCTTTTAAAAGCTTCGATCTAAAAACTCTCTGCCAAACATGCTAGAATGTCAAAAGGAACTTGGAAGCTGACATTGGTACCTTAATTAAGTGATTTATATAAGGCAACTTCAGTTACAATGTCCGGATATACATGTTAAAATTCTCGTAATAAAATATATTCTTATCTAATTAATTTATACCATATTGTTATAGAAGTTCTTGAATATGTTGAAGAGACTGTAACAATAATGCTAGCATCAAACAAGCAGGTGAACTTCAATCGGATATGCAAAGAATAATATGATTTTGTGTTTTACTTCACAGTTGATGATGCATATTTTTTATACCATAAACATATTGTCCAAAAGTATTCAAAGGAAAGAGCAAGATTTGTCCAATCAATCTCGTTGTTTACACTGACCAAGCAACAAGTTGAGAAGCATAGATTAGAGGGGTTTAATTCTTATTTTAATTATTTTATTTTTGTTTATGAAATCAACTTTTTTTGGTGACAAATATGAACTTGAAATGGTACATATCATTTAATATTGTTACATTGTATCTCAAAAATGGCAAAACAAAAGATAAATATCAGATATCGCCAATATTATGTGTATTGATAGTTTCTACATTGTTAGATAAGTAAATTCAAGAGTTTGATAACCGTCTTAACAAAGTAACATTGGGATTACTTATTTGTATGAGTAGTTCGAATCTATGTGATAATCTTGGTAGGCTTGATATACCAATGATACCACGGTTAGCTAGCCGAAATATACCCTTACGGAGTTACGGTTTTGATGAAGATAATAAAAGAAGGCTTAGTATTGAACCCCTGACCTAAATTAATGATTCGTAAGTGAATACAAGATTTGCCAACTTGAATGGTTTATTTGGTTCTATACAAATTGATGGTGGGAATGAAGAAACACCTTTCATCACCTTGGTTTATCGTTTATTCAAGTTAATATTATCGCAATAATTCATGTGTACGTACGTGATGGCGAAGGCGATCTTGGACGTCAACCATTTATGCATCTCTAAGCTTATGAGTTTATTATATTACTCTATTTATTGAATTTTAAATGTGGTTTTCTTATTATGAAATCAATCATTTCGTGTTTTATTTTGGTCAGGTATCTTCTCACAATAATTAATTTTCCACAAACCATATATTATAATCTGAATATATTTATCTCCACGAAGAAAACTAATTATTAGAATAGACTATTGTAAAACATATAAGAATGCTTTCCTGTGTTTTAGACTAATTAAGGGTGGGTGCGTGATAGAAAACCATGAGCTTTTAGCGGTTTTAAGAGTTCCTTCCAACATTATTGAAAATTACTTTCATTGAAAGTAACTTATATAAAAGATTATAGCATCTATCAGAGTCCATGTAACATGTAATATAATTGTGACCTGTTTCAAGGACTTTCCAGTTTTCTTTTAATATAATTATCATTGAAAGACAAGTAACCTTGGAGTGGCAGCAATTTAGTGTTGGTTGGGAAGATTTGTAAAAAAACATGGAAACCCATGACAACGTTAACCACAGACAATGTAAAGGAGCCGTATTTATGCTTCTTTCCCCCCTTACTATTTACTTGCCGACCACCCAAGAATCCTGTGGCTGTTGGGCTACTTTAATATTCCAAATATACATTGTATTATACTAGTAGAAGAGCCCGTGCGTTACGGCGGGAACGCAACATAAATTCAGTCGATAATCTGATCAATTACTTTTCTTTTATAGGTTCTTGCTACAACCCGATAGTTTCACTCACATCAATGTTGAATGTAAAAAACATGTTTACTTTCAAAGTCGAAACACTTGTTAATAATTAAATTATTCACCATTTAAAGAATAAAAAAATCTTTGAACATATTTTTCCCTTTGAAGTGCTCCATGTATGTTTATGTATAGTTGAATCTCGCAAACAAGCTGATACAGTTACATTTCATAATCAATTTAAAATAGTTATACATTGCAAGATGAATTTCTTCTTTGAAAAGTTGAGTTCATGTCCATTGATCATGCATCAACTTTTTTACATTTGAGTATGGTCAAAATCATAAAAATTATGATATCTATGCATGTTCACATACATATATACGGGTTTGAATTTTGAAAAAAATAGGCAAAAAAACAAACAAACACGACCAAGTAAGTGAAAACTGGATTCACGTTGAGTGGTCGTTTGTGATCTGAGAAGCTTCAAATTTTCATCCGGAGAAGATATTTCTCAGGATAATTGAGTTCACATCTAATATGCAATTCTGCATATATGAAACAAAAAACAAAGAGATTTTGAAACAAAGCAATAACTATTATATGATAACTGGCAAAGGGATTCAATTACGGCGACCCGTTAACAAATTTTCACTGTGAAACTGACAATCTGATGTGGTACCAACTGATAATTTCATGTCTAAAAATAATATGACTCGCTTTCTCAACCAAACAAGCCTGTAACGAATGTCTGATCCGAAACAAACATGTGACCTATTATATAAATGAACCAAGTGTTCGTTTGAATTAACCAAACTCGCCTCCAAAACAATAGTTGTCCCGATTATAAACTGACTATTAAAGAGTGAAAAACATTTGACCAGTGTTTATATGTGTTTTGTAAAAAATAAATAAGTTAAAAAAGACCATATTGACACGTACGCAACAAATTTCCAACACATCTGCATCTAAATTACCCCTGGATTAAAAGCTGAGCCAATCAGCAGCAAATTTAACCCGAATTAAGTATATGCCCATTAATCAAAACTGTGACAGCTGCGATTACTTTTTCTGACCCGTTTCCTATTAACCCAAAATAATCTGAAGAACAGTATTGTATCCAGTTCTTAAGTTTACAATGTTTTGACAAACAGCCATATTGAACCAGACAAAAAATCCGATTTTTGACCCTAATGAACCGTCGACACAAATTTAAACCGTAATCAGAAATTTCAAAAAAACCAAATATGCCCCTGATTTGTCATGACCTGCAGATGATAAAATTTTTAAATAGTTTAATTTTAAACTCACTGGATTGACAAACTAATCAAATCCAAATCAGGTATGAAACCGAAACTCCTATTGTAGATATTAGCATGCAAGCAATAAAAATACCCCACTGTCTAAAAACTATTGTACAAATTTGTATTTTGATTTGTCCCAAAATATTTATTTATTCACTTTGAAAAGAAAAAAAGGTAGTTATTAGTTACCGATCTTCCTATTTTACCATTATTAACCTTTTCTTGAATAATAATCATCTGCAACACTAAAAAATGGTGGCAATCACGAGTATTTGAGATCGATATATATTCTCATCATACCTTGAACACCAAAAAAAAAAAGATCAAACTTTATAAGCACATTTAAAGCTTTATTTAAATATATACCTTGCAAAGTACGTGTCTTTGTAGTTGAGCGGCCAGCTCCCAATTCGGTTGAAATTGTTAAGGAGAATATCAGCTTCATCTGAATCCACTTGACCTTTTAAGTGTTACCAGAATAGCTTGTTGTTTTGCATTTCAAGTTAAGCTTCTACCCACTACGTTTCAATGGTTCCAAATCTGCATATTTAAAAAATAATATTAACAACAATAATAATAGTAATATAGACAGATATCGAAAAGAAAGAAAAATAAATATCGAACAGTTGCACACGTACATGGATGATGGATCAGCGATTGCAGTTCTGAAACGCATTGATGTTGTGATTTTTGTGAGTCGGCTTTATCACTAAACCACAACAAAAAAAAGGAATTAAAGCTTGAACTAAAATAAACAAAAGTAAAAGATTAACAAAAAAGTATCAAATGGAGTTGAAAGTCACTCAAAGTCTATTCTTAATGCATACAATCAAAGACCTTGAATTATTACTGCAACAAACAGAATTATGAAAAAATGTTCAGAAAGTTACAAAATATTACCCTCATTATCAACTGTTGGTTAACATAAAAGATTGTATTTTATTAATCTTCTTTTGTGTATACAACTGCCAAAAATAGTTTTTAACCAAATTCATACCAGCATTATGAGGATTAAAATTGAAAACATACCACAATGAGCATTCATTGTACTGTGAAAACTTACAAGGAATCATTTTGGGATTTCAAAACTTTGATTATACAACCTCAATCATCAGCCCCAACATAAATTAGATTACCGGATGCCTGTGTTGATATTCAAGATGCATGAAACCCTTACTCTGACCCTTTGTGCCCCAACAGAAATTAGATTACCAGATGCCTGCTGGTTCACATTAAAAAAGGAAAAAAAAATCAGTTTACTAATATTCCTAACGGAGTTGACCCATATTTTAGACTAATATAACTTTTTATAATCAAATATATTATTAAATATGAGTAATATTTTTATAAAAAAATGTTAACCATTGGAATGTTGAGAGCTGATACCAGCATCGTGCCCATTTGGCCCATGAAAAAGAATGGGCACATTAATTTGACCAGCGAACATATAATTTGAATTTGCTGCAGATTTGATAGCATTATTGATTACCTGCAAAATAATTGCTTAATGATATGTTATGTATGTGTTAACAAAAAAGAAAGTCATAAGCATGATTGCAGGCCTTAAACCATTAACTGATCATGCATTAAAGAAGTGGTAAAATGTAAAAGACTATGATCTATCTGTGTGCGCGCGCTAATTTGCATGCGTCTAAGAGGCTTGTGAGACGTTTGACATAAAAAGTTTATCGATGTCTGTATAAGTTGCGTTTGAAGGCTTGAGCTAGTCGTTTGTCCAGTTAACAGGCACCCAAATGGCCCACGTATGGAAGAGTACGGGTATAAATATTTTTAATCTACATATATTAAATAATGTGATATAATAACAAGGTTAGCTTTTATTTAGCATGCAATCAGCTTAAACTTGCTTTTAACCACATTCAAATAGCTAAGGAAGAAGTGGCCCGGGTTTACAACACAAATTGAGAAATTCGGCCCGTTTATATAAATTTGTTAGATTCGGGTCTGTTTTTCTCAAGTTGGTCAAAGCGCATGCAAATGCTTACAAGATCATTAGTTGTGTTAGATGTTTAGTAGTGGTAAGTAATAACTTTTGAGGTATTGCCTAGTTATTATTAATAGTTTAATACATTTTAATGAAAATCGGTTGTTAACCGTGGCCATTAGAGCTATGTTTACTGAAACCTTTCGGTCCAGTTAGCCGGCTTCCGGCATAAACCGCAAACCAAACCGTTTGACAGTGTTTAAACTTTTTGAAGCCGACTGACCGAAAGTAAAACAAAAAAGATCCATCGCAAAACTAATCTGAAGACCAGTTTGGACGGCTTCACGGTTTTTAAACCAAACTGTAACACGAACACAAACATATAATCTAACAAATGATTTTGTTATTGCCGATACACCGGTTCATTACCTAAGCGCTCACATCAATATACAAAGTTCATTATCCTCAACAATAAATACCAAGAACATATATGAACAACCTTTCCAATCATAATCTATATGTAACTTTGAATATAGAGGAAATATATTTCTAATCTAAGAGAATACAACTAACTGTAAAGATGTTAAGCTTAACCCAACGTTACTGGCCCAATTGTTTAAGAATAAACATTAGTAACAAGTTTAACACAACAAATTTACTCAATAAAAATGCTAAGTTTTAAAGCCTAACATATCAATTTTTTTATATGATTAATATAGCACCAGGTAGTATAGCAAGAACAAGCAAATTTCTTACCTACTGCACTAAGGTTCAGATCACAGCTCCTTAAGAAGTGATTTTTTAATCAGAATATGATATTATCACTATCAAATGACCAATTTGAAACCGAATATGTCATGAACAGTTAACCTAGCAGGATCCAGTTTCTTCATCCAGTGTGCAATTAAATAAACCCATTGAACTAAAATTGAACAAGACAAACCTGGATTGTATTTGGAGGAGTCGGCCAGATCAACATTGTTTATGATCGGTAGTCATAAAATTAAGGTGTCTCAGTCATAATTATGTTAAATAGAGAATCAAATCGAGTTGAACAGTAGTCACCTTAAATCCATTGATTTGGTTGAAACAATTGTAGACGAGACAGCCGGAAGGACAACAAACACAGGCAAGGAACTCAACATGTCGCATTCTGATGGTATAAATAACCATAGGCAGGGATTCAATTGGCACCGGTTTGATGATTGGAGGTTTCAATTGTAACCGAAACACATTCAATTGAAGGCTCAAGCTTAACTTCACCGGGATAGTTGCTGGAGTGTTAATGGCGTCTGAAGGAGAGAGAAGGAAGAATACTGGAGGACGTCTATATGTATTATATTTGTTTGTTATTTCGAAATCCACACAATTCCCCTGACGATAACGATGCCCAAACTCCAACATGGGCAGAATGGCATGTAGATTTATTTATTTTGTAGATAGATAAGACTGGGCCTAGATGCCGAAACTCGAACATGGCTTCATCATCTGGTATTTTACCTTCACTAGCTATTTCTCTCAATATACACTTATATTCAGAGCAATCTAGTCTGATTCTCACGCCGGAGGGTGGTCACAAGGAGGAACCCCCCTTCTCAGTGACGAGCTCACGGTGTCGGTTTTGCAGGTCATCTGAAGAACATCCTTCTTTGCCGGACCTAACCCCCGTGGGAAACATTACTTAACCCCCAGATTATCCGTAATCTGCCCGGGGTACATTAGTGTTTCTTCATTGGCGCCATCCGTGCATAAAAGCTAGAACTAATTCTCAGTTTTTTCAAAATTTCAGAAGAAATGGTTAACGTTACTCCGGTCCCAAGGCCAGTAAGTGACCAAGAAACCCCGGTAACCACAACCCCAGCTACTGGGGGGAACACCGGCGGTTATACAAATTTTACGAACACTACCCCGGTTACCCAAGCCGGGGCAAGTGCAGTAAACAATATTTCACTGGGGTTCACTGATGCCCAGTTGGAGAAACAGGCGAGGCTCCCGCGCCAAACACTCGATCAAGTTAAGGCGTGGGCCGAAGCACGTCAGAAAGAGTTCCAAGCTGAGTTGGATGAACGCTTGCGTTCACTCCAACAGGCTGACGAATTCGGAAATACTCGACAACAGCTCAACATGAACAGTGAGTGCGAGTACTCGGACAATGATCGTGAGGAATTCGACACCGACGCAAACCCTCGCCACAGGGCGAAAGGGAAGCGTAAGGAAACGGACTTCCAACCAAGAAGGAATTTTGGAGAAACCTTCAAACCAAGGAACGCGGGAGGAAACCCACGTGACTTCTCCAAAACCTTTAGACCAACTGCCGCAAATGCGGGAAAGTCCAAGTTTGCAAGGGACATCGCGGAAGCAATCGCCCCGAGAAGTGCCAAACAGATGTCCAACATCGGTACTTATGATGGTCTATCCGACCCAGACGATCATTTGAACAGATTCATAGCGGGGGCAACCGTCAGTAACTGGACGGAACCCACGTGGTGTTATATGTTCCAAATGACGCTGGTTGGAGCGGCCAGGGCGTGGTTTGATCGTTTACCGGTCCACCACATCTATGATTGGGCGGACTTTCAACACAAGTTCAGCCAACACTTCAGTCAACAGAGGAAATATACTGAAGAGCAGTGGACGATCCTCAACTGCGTGAGAGAGGAAGATGAATCTTTGCTCGACTTCATCACTCGCTTCAACTCCAAAAAGCTGAGTCTGGGCAACATAAGTGAAAATCTTGTTCGCGCCGCTTTCATCCAGGGCGCCGAATACCCGGAGCTTATCCGCACATTGACGGGTAAGGACGGCATGCCATCCACATGGGATGCCATCATGACGGCGGCCAAGCGCTTTGCCGAGACGGAGAAGCAACTGGGTAGGGATCTTCCCCAAAGTACACATCTCTACACGCAGAGGACCAGAGAAAACAATGTTCGGATCGCCCGGCAGAACAAGAAGAGGAAGCTAGGTATTTGGCAGTCAAGGGTAAACTTTAACACCTCATCCAGCTCTCGCCCTCTTGTTGGCGGAAGGGATAACACGCACCCTTCAAGCCGAAAACACCGGTGGACGCCACTCACCAAAAGCGTCACGGAGATATTTGCCACCGAAAAACTGCCATGGCCAAAAGCTCCAATGATCCGACAACGACCTAATGCGGATCAGAGCAAATTCTGTGATTTCCACGGGACAAAGGGTCACAGTACAGAGGAGTGTACATCCTTGAAGGATGTTGTTGAAACATTCGTCAAGGATGGAAGACTTGCACACCTTGTGGCATCAATCAAGAATGGAGGAAGGAATGATAACCGGTATAAAGGCAATGGACGAAAGCCCGTTGACATCAGCATCCACATGGTTCATGGCAACATTAGTGGAAGAAAAAGACGAACGACAGAACCATGCGAATGGAAGGAAGCTGAGGTACGCTTCCCGCGAGTGCCAGGAGGACCCAGCAAGGAAAGCCCCATCGTCATCAAAAGCCAGCTGGGGCATTACATAACTTCCCGCACTCTTGCGGACAACGGCGCCTCGTCAACGGTTATGTACAGGCAGTTCTTCGACAAGCTAGACGACGAAGACAAAGAACGCCTGGAAACGGTTTACGCCTCAATGGAAGGGTTTGACGGCAGCACAAACACCCCCCTGGGTATCCTATCTTTCCCCGTCATTCTCACGGACGGGAAATACTCCCGCACAGAAGACGTGGACTTCGTCGTAATGAGGAAGCCACATCCCACATACGACATTCTCTTCGGGAGAGACGGGATGGCAAGATTCAACGCCGTGGTATCTTCAGTCCACGGCATGATGGGATGGCCAACTGCTCAGGGTGTAGCGATGATCACCAGTATCCCCCAGACTTTGGTGAGCGATAACGGCACCAACTTTGCTGACAAGAAGCTACAAAAGTGGCTAGAAGAACTTCAAATCACCCACACCTTTACCTCAGTGGCACACCCGCAAGGTAACGGTGAGGTGGAAAGAGCAAATAAAAGCATCGTCGAAGGCATAAAGAAAAGACTCCTAGAACACAGATCCGGCTGGGTAGACGAAGTTCCACACGTCCTTTGGGCAAACAGAACGCTGAAAAAGGCCAGTACGGGAGAAACCCCGTTCAGCCTCACTTATGGCACTGAAGCCATGGTCCCAGTCGAAATTGGTTTGCCCTCACCAAGGGTCTTAATTCAGCCAGAAGACAATGATGCGGAAAGACGGTTAGACTTTATGCTAACCGAGGAACGCAGAGACTTAGCCGCAGCGCGTGAAGAAAACTACAAGCGACAAATGCAAAAGTACTACAACACGCGGGTAAAACTCTGCAACTTCAATGTAGGAGACTACATATTGCGTAACAACGAAGCTTCAAACCAAGAGCGCCCAAGAAAACTGGCACCGGTCTGGGAAGGACCATACATTATCAAGGAAGTTTTGGGAAAAGGCGCATACCGGCTCGAAAGGCTCGATGGCACTCCTATCCCAAGAACATGGAACGGAGCTCAATTACGCAAATGTTACATGTAGATCAATTTCAAATTTGTAAAGAAAAGGCCTAGAGCCACTTCTAATGGAAATGATTCTCCTTTCACATTGTGTTGATAGCCTTACCTTTATACTTATGAACTTCCCACGCTGCTATGCCGGTATTCACCGCATAAATATGGGAAGAAGTCGTTGCGTGTGGAAGGCGGCAAAACCCGCATAAACACAAAACGGTAAAAATTTCTAAGGAAAACCTTCACGCAGGTCAGCTATAGGTGAAGTTTGGTCATCCCAATAAATGAAAGTGACGGTCGTACCCGCACAATCATGATAAAGGAAACTGAACATTGACCTATTGGCAACCGCGCGTCGAAAGGTTAACTTATTCAAAACACTTAGAAAATTTCAAAGGAAAGGATGAGGAAAACTTCCACGCAGGTCAGATATAGGTAAAGTTTAGCCATCCTACTAAGTGCAAGTGACGGTCTTACCCGCACAATCACGAAAGAGGAAGCAAAACTTTAACTTATTATCTGCCACGTTGAAAAGTTAACTTATCTAAGTACTAAAGAAATTGCTAAGTTAAATCAGAATATGCGTGAAATAAACAAGGCAAGGCATTAGCAAATAATCTTTATTCCATCAAAATTCAAATATTACAAAGATTGCTGGGTACATACCCGCATACAAAAGAAGCTATACAAAAATAAAAATCTACTCTAATGGTGGAAAGGGATCTAAAGGATCAAGCTTTAGGACCACTTCCACTTGGACCCGCACCTTCAGTAGAGTGTGGCGGTTCAAGGAAAGCTTTAAGGATAGCTAGCCCATCATCAGCAGCAGCAATCTCGTTCACCTTCTCCACCACCGGATGCGGGAAGACAGCATACTGATTCACTGCTTGGTCATACGCAGCTTCAGTATCCACATTGTAAAGAGGGAAGTTGGAAGGCGGGATGCCTTGTTCAACAAACCCTAGACCAAGCAGGAAGCCAGCCTTTTCCCCATCCTCATGAGAAGCGTTGAGGGCTGCGCTCATCGCATCGTCATATGATGTGTTCGTGAACACCCGATGCACAACCTACAAAACAGAAGTTTGTCAAAAACTCAAGAGTAAGGAAAAGCGTAAAGAAGTTAGAAGTTAGGAAGCTGCGCATACCTGCGACAACGCTTCTCGAAGAAGCCATTCCTTGGCAACCAGAGCCTCCTGGAGGGCAGCTTGAGCTTCATTACGGGCGCGTTCCGCTTCGTTCTTTGTGAGGTTGGCAAGCAACACATCTTTGGCTGCAGCCTCTTCGACGCCCTTTAGCTTACGCTCAGTGTGGTCAAGCACCCCCTTCTGGTCCAAGATCTCTTGGAGCTTCTTGGCATCTTCCATGGCCAAGGCATCATGAGCCTGCTGGAGTCCCTCTAATTTGGCTCTAAGTTCCTCATTTTCGATGCGTAGAGGCTCAGCAGCAGCTTCAGCCTTGGTGGCCCTCTCGGTTGCGTTCCTTGCAGTTTCCTTGGCCAGCCGAAGCTGTTCGTTAACGGCTTGGGCAGCCTTGGAACGGGCCTCCAGACGAGCCTGAACGTCAACCTCAAGGGCCTTGAAGGCCTTCTCCTTTTCCGCAGCAACGGCGGCAAGCTTCGCGTTCTCCTCCCGGATGGCCCGCGCCTGAGCCACTTCAAGGCTACGCGCCGTCTTCAACCTGTCGTTTTCACGACAAAGTAGCTCGACGCGCGGCTGCATCCAGGCGAGAGGATTTGGAGCTCGTTGGACAGCCTACCCTCCTGGTAGCTGGCCATGGCCTCCCCCAGCGCACCGCTTGGGGCGGCGTGACGCGCCCATTCGACGCAGTCCTCAGCAGTCCGGAGGGTCGTTCCCCGGCGGATCTTCCACCGAGGAGCATACACCTCGTTGGAATCACGAACTGCAATAAAACAAAAAACAGTTGAAAGAAAGAAATGATGAAAGGGATATAGGCCAAAATAACCCTACGCACCTGTAGGGTCGACAACAGGCCGATAGCCACCAAACCCATCACCTGAATCTAAGGGATATCCATCCAAAAGGTCAAGGAGACGGGAAGGAGGCAAGGATTGGCTAGACGCCACAACCCCGAACGTACCTGAAGGACTGGCCGTAGTCGCAGGCGCCGGAGGAGACACGGTGGAGGCTGCCGCGGCGGAAACCAACGGAGGTGAACTCACAACCGTGGCCGCGGCTGCGGAAGAACCCGCAAGAGAAATCACCGCCGGCTCAGTGACGGATTCGGTGAAAATGGCACTGACAGCCGGCGGGGATAAGGTTACAGCTTGAACAGTTGGCTCAACGGGATGAGCAACTGAACCAACTGAAGCAGGCGCAGTCGCAGTCGCCTGGGTCATCGCCTCAGGTAGGTTGACCAAACCTACCTTCATGGGTCCAGAACTGCTACCTCCCGCTCCACCCTGTAATGCGGTAGCATCCACGCCTGCACAAAAAAGATATAAGTATAATGGTGGAAAGCTATGCAGTAAAAGTAAAGGAAGATTATACTTACGGGTTTTCTTGAGCCTAAAGGTGCGAACAGGCGGGGACGAACCCGATGGAGCCGGCCTCTTCATACCGGTCACCGTCGTCGTCCTGGGCTGCTCGGAGGTGACAGTCGTCTCAGCTTCCGGAGCAGTGGTCTCAACACCACCTGGGTTCCCCGCCGCCTCCTCGGTCTCGGTCTCTGAGTTTGACCGGTTCCCCTGATCGGCGGAGGTAACCTTCGCCTTGCCCTTTCCGCCAGCAGCCTTCTTCTTCCGCGTGAAGAAAGGACCGTCTGCGGATTCCTCATCAGAAGATGACAGAATTAGAGGAATTCCAGCAGAGGTTTCAGCATTGAGAGGTCGAGGGTTGAATAACTCCTTACCTGGCCGCGTGGCGCTCAGAATCGGGTGGCCTGGCGGGTACACCTCCACAAACCGATCCCTCGTTTGCTCCAGGATGGGCAACTCGTTCTCATCAAGAGCACGAGTACCCATCCGAGCGGGACCATCAGCCTCCCGCGGATGCAGGAGTGACTGCAAGTCATTCCCCTCTGAAATAAAAAAAGAAACAGTTAGAAGAAAAACCTATATCAACAAAGAAGACAGAGCATACCGTAAGGGACAGAGTTCAAACCGTATTCGAGGACGATGGGAATCTGTGACCCCTCTTTCCACACCCGGCTCATCCCGAGAATCACCATCCCAGACTCCGCAAAGCGGTACACCGGAGTCTGGATCCGGGAGATCTTGGCGAACCATTCCGCCTCCTGGTGGTTGAGGGCGTGAAGGGCGGGGAGTGCTCTCCCATTCTTAAACGTCATCGCAAGGGGGATGACGCGAGCGGAGATATAAAAAAACTCCCGCTTCCACGACCGAAGACTGCGCTCGGTAGCGCAGATCTTCAAACCCTTGATCCGATTGACCAAGGTGTACCACCCGTGGATGCACCTCCAGGAGTAGAAGGTCATCAACCGATCAACGTGGGGCTCCACGCCCACAATGAGGCACACCCACTCAAAGTGGCGGATCTTGGCGATCGCCATCGGGTGTACCTCGGTCAGATGCACACCGTGCCTCTCCAAGACACGGTATACAAACTTCGTCAATGGGAACCTCAGATTCCCATAGACGAAGAAAGCAGCGTACACCCCTATCTCGCCCTTGGGGGCATCGTACACCGTCTGATGAGGCTCCAGAAACTCAGGCTCGAAAGGCTCGAGCATGAACTTCCGGACGATGTACTGGTAGAGGTCAATAGGAAGAGCGCACTGGCACTCGCCAGCAGTGCTCTTGTCGTCCTTTTCGGACGTCGACGTCGGGTTCTCGACGAACAACTCAGACTCCTCGGCAGTGGCCTCAAAATCACGGGTAGAAGACATGTTTTGAATGTACAGAACAACGATTTCAGAAGAATGCTCGACGGAATAGTGAGTATTCGCCGGAAATCGTTTAGAAGATGAAGAGAAAGTGTGGACTAAGGTGCACCCTCTCGCCCTTTATATACTCATCGCAATTAATGCGATGAATTTAATGCGGAAGAGAGAGAAATCGCAGGTGCAATGAAACTATGACACGTAGCAAAGAGCAAGCTGGCAACAGCTGTTGAAAGGACGCGTGCCGTTAATTTTGCTGCCACGCGCCTGAAAAATTGCGCCCACGCGCCTGAAAAAGCGCCTGGAATGACCATATACTGTCACGTCGCCATAACTTCCTGCACGTCCTGACACTGTCAGAAGAAACCGTCGGACGACGTTTCAACAGTTTGGACTGTTCTTATCCTTCCACCAACTCTTCGAATTTTAAAAAGATTCAAAAGTAAGCGGGAAAATACCCCTTACCTAGGCAACCAAGTAACTATAAGACAGGTGCGAGTACAGTGTCAAGGCAAAACCCTTCACATACTTAGCACCCGCAGGGAATTGAAGCCAGGAATACCTTGGAAGTAAAGTAACTATAAGACGAGTGCGGGTACAGTGTCAAGGCGAAACCCTTCACATACCTAGCACTCCGCAGGGATTTGAAACCAAGAAGGATCTTCTGAGCCATGCTTGCGGAAACGGGAATAACATCCCCGCGTAGTGGGAACGTCGAGAACTAGATTGTTTGAAGCTCCCAGATGGAATTGGTTGTTTTAACATAATTGATCACTATATTTAAAACTACCAAAACCTCATGGAGAATCTACACAAGTGGAACTCAACGCTCCTGACTTGCGAGGAGGTTACGCACCTACCCGCATCATACCCAAAGATCAAGCAGAAAAGTCGGGAATTTCTGCGTGACATTAGGGAAACCGCGGGAAGAATCCCCACGGACAACCTTAAAACCAAATACTTTTCAAAACCCCTTGATTAAGTCCAAAGCTCACCTCGCTTATTAACAATTCATGAGAAGAACATTGGACTAGGGGGACTTGAAGAGGTAGGTCCCAGCAGAGCCCAGTTGGACCCGCAAGACTCACCTTGAAGAGGGACGTTTGCGCAAGGACCAACTGGTTCCGCAGGACCCACCATGCTCAGAGATGAAGACCTTACGCGCAGTACGCCAGCTGTTCCCGCAGGGAAAGCCTCCCAATGGTGAAGTATCCCGCCTGTCCCCGCAGCTGCGGATACAAGCCATCAGGGAAGGCTACCCGCACTAATAGCAAGGCTACACGCACAAGGCACTCAATAATTCAGTGTCACCTGAAGGAATGAGCAAGGCGGGAATACTCCCGCCCAAATGAGCCAGTCTGTATGCTTCTGGAAGATCTTTTGTACTATACCTGCCAAGGTATGGACAAAATAGACAAGATCTGACCAAAGCAGCCCATGAACCAATCACAGGGTGACAGCTCACCGACAAACAGTACGAGGAGCATGCTCTACTACTGTTTGTCACTATTAGCCGCTGCCTACTCACCAACCCTTGTCGCGGCACGCACATAGCCTGCAGTTGGTGGAAAGGGAACAGTACACAGCCGGCCTTGTCACTATCAGCCGCTGCCTACCCACCAACCAGCATGGCACGTGCGTAGCCCATAGTTGGTAGAACAGGAATATTATACAGCTGGCTGTACCTGCTTGGAAACCTACATTCGGCTATAAATACTCCAACACCTTGGAACGGTATCATCATCTGGTATTTTACCTTCACTAGCTATTTCTCTCAATATACACTTATATTCAGAGCAATCTAGTCTGATTCTCACGCCGGAGGGTGGTCACAAGGAGGAACCCCCCCTTCTCAGTGACGAGCTCACGGTGTCGGTTTTGCAGGTTATCTGAAGAACATCCTTCTTTACCGGACCTAACCCTCGTGGGAAACATTACTTAACCCCCAGATTATCCGTAATCTGCCCGGGGTACATTAGTGTTTCTTCAATGAGCCAGATTGATTAAATGAATAAAAACTTGTTTGTTGTCGGCTGGTGGGTAGAGGTGTACAAAACCGGTTTTAAACCCAAACCAAACCGGTTTATAAACCGAACCGGTTTGGTCAACGGCTGGTCAAAACCGATTTGACTTAAACCGGTTCGGTTTATAAACCGGTTTAGACACAAGATAGGCCTACCTGGTCACGTCGGTTCGGTTCGGTTTATAAACCGGTTTAACCGATTTTAACCGGTTTTAGCCGGTTTTAAACCGGTTTTTCTCAAACCGGTTTGGTAGATCTTAAGGGGAACCGATCCTGAAACTGGCGGTTTGGGTCGGGTTGGGAACCGGTTTGGGTGAAACCGGTTTAAAACCCAAACCGATTCGGTTTGGTTTGCCTAAAACCAGTCCCAAACCGGTTTTTTTGTACACCTCTACTGGTGGGTATAAGACTATAAGTTAAAAGTCTTAAGATATACATGATATGAAAATGAGGGCCGTACTAGGGACATCCACCACACCTGTTAATACGCCGCGTATAGAGCTATACGCGGCGTATTAGTGGGTTTTTCTAGAAAACCTCACCAAATTTGTCTTATTATGTTTTTTTTTTCTTTTTTCTTTGTTTTCTTTTATTTTGTTTTATTATTGTTATTTATCATTATTATTATTAATATTATTTATTTATTTATTATTTATTATTAATCGAAATTTGGCAAAGGGCGTTCGTTCCAGGCTTCCATACTTCAACACGTTAGATTGGCGCCGCCGAATTGTTGGTTCGGTGTATCCACTCACGGGCACCTGGTTGCTGAAACATACGGGTGTGTGTTAGTCAACCTACACGGCAGTGACACCGAATCTTATTTCCCGTTGAGAGTCGGCCCTGACTTGATTCTGAATCCAGTGGTTATAGGTGTTGCTAATTGGGGAGGTGATTACTGGATATATATCAAACTGGAAGGGGATTTCCCAATGCCGATGCCGGACCGTAGTTGGGAAAGAAACGCGGAACCAACAGCGTTTGAATGAGTACAAACAGATAAGCCAGTCTTGGTTCAGGACAGCCCCTACGATACATCTAGATATCTCGTCGTAATATCATTTGTATCAACGTATATGTATAGACACACACACATGTATTTATACAAGATAATGTATCAATGTATATATATAGATGCACACACATATACATTGAAATTTATTTGACGATGTTAGTTTGACAATAGTACAAATAACAACGCTTTTCTCCTCCCATGCTGTCAATTTCCCCAATTAATAATAATAATAAGTAATAACAATAATAATAACTAGTAATAATAATAATAACTAATAATAATAATAATAAATAACAATAATAACTAATAGTAATAATAAATAATAACTAATAATAATAATAAATGATAAATAATGAGTTGGAGCATATTAGACTTAATTTTTCAACTTACTCGATATAAACCGAGTGTACTCACCACTTAAACAAGATAAAACTTTCAGGTTTTCACGTACTTACACCGGTTCTTAATATTATCATTCAGCACTGAACCTATAAAACCCCATCTAAACATAAAAATAATACTAAACTTAAGCTTAAGCTTAGTGACAACGAATATGTGTTGAAGTGAAGACAACTATGGTTGGTGGTGGTGACTGACGGTCAAGACAGTTGGAGTTTGAAGAAATTGAGAGGAGTTTCGAGATGCCGATAACAAAAGCAGCCAAGAAATTGAAAGTTCGTTTTGGCAATGTCAATTTTTCTAAATAAGCCATGCAATTGATTCAAGATGCCGATATCGAAAACAGCCAAGAAATTGATAGTTCGTTTGGAAATATCAATTTTCCCAAATAAGCCCTGCAACTGAACGTCCTTTGCCAAATTTCGAATAATAATAAATAATATTAATAATAATAATGATAAATAACAATAATAATAACAAAAGAAAAGAAAAAAAAAACATAATAAGACAAATTTGGTGGGGTTTTTAGAAAAACCCATAAATACGCCGCGTATAGCTCCATACCCGACGTATTAGTTGGTTTTTTAGCAATTTGGAAGGTGGCGGTAGAAAAACCCTATGAAAAACAGGTCATGGTCAATCATTATACATAAACAGTGGCCGTCAGTGCCACAGAAATTTTTTTTGTTAAATTCACCTAAACTTTTTTAAATGATATTATTTCTAGTTACAAATATTATTTGTTGCTCTGATGGCTGAGTGGTATAGTTTTTTACATGCCTACACTTCCTTCACCCAGGTTTGACTCACGCATGTTGTGGTTGGTTACAGGGGCTATTTTTTTTTTCCTGGACCCATGGTTTTGGTTTTAATACAGTAAAACAAAGCTATATTGATACGCTATTATTCTTCTTTTTATGTTATTTTCCTTTTGTAGCTTATTAATTATGATTACGATTAGATTAACTGCCGGTATCATACAATTGAATTCGGATCAATTCATCGCCTTAACGCACAGGGTAAGTTATTTTTCTTGGTTCGCCACCGTAATGTGTAGGTTTTTTTATCATTGATGTTGACCGAATTCGTATTGGTTCACCGCAACGTGGAATTTTTTGTGCTATTTTTTGGGGATTTTTCGTCTCTCTGTTCTAGTGAATTCGCATTAGTTCACAACTGCAACGCACGTTTTTTTTTGTTCGCCGTAGTTTTTGTTTCTTTTTTTGTTTTAAACATGTTAATTTGTTGTATTTATGTATAGACAACATCATATGTTTCTTTACATTCGGTGTCGTAACCAAATACTATCAAATTTGTGTCGGTTCGCCACCACAACACACAATTTTGATCATGTTAATTTTGTTGATTTGACTGTTAACAAACATTTTTTTGGTTTATTTCCGGTTCCGTAACCTGGCACAGATCGAATTTACCTTGACTCGCAACCGTTTTCCACGAGTTGCCAATAACATCAGCCCGGCGCATCACACCGGGCATGCCACCTAGTTTTTATTATTTTGAATCTAACACAACATCGTTAATTTACCGTAACAGACTAACTGGTTTCGGGAGTCATTTCAACCACCTAAAGAGTGAGGTTTTGAGTTTTTGACTAATCAAACATCTAAGTGTATTTTCTTTGAGTTCCCAAAACTATGATATTGATGTTCTTTGCTCTTAATCTTTTTATTACATATGAAAAATAGTTATACAAAGTAATTGATGTACAACCGAGTTACCAGTGTACTATGAAGCACTTTAATAGATATGGGTATCGGTACCAGTATTCTATATCAAATGTTCATTCTTACTGTATGCGTAGCACAGTAGCCATGCTCGATACCAAAAGCACGTCATAAGTGTATATTTGGAAATAACAAAAAAGTTACATTGTTGTAAAATAAACACCACTTATTTAATAATTAAACATTGATCATGGGATTTGAAGTTCAACCTCATACTTTATAAAGTTAATATGTTTATTTATTTATAATCTGTATTTGAATTATGCTTTTTTTTTATTCAACATAGTTCTAATTTTATACGACAATGTTTTACGTTTTGATACACTTTTTGAGTGTTTGCACGTCTCAACACGCATGAGTGGTTCAACGTTTTTACATATTCTAGTTTTATACGACAACGAAAGAATTGTTTGTTAAAATAACTGAAGAATCTTTATTTGATTGCCTTTAGGCTTATTATTAAATTGCAACTATTATCACAATCATATTATCACAATCAGGGTCCGCTCACATAAACCTAGCAAAATAAGCTAGTGGTGTCAAACAACCGGTCAAGAAAATCCATTGAAACCAAAAGTAACTAGAAATACATAAGACAATGAGAACAAATTGAGACTTTTAAGTGCACTTTATAGGGGAAAAAAATCATATACAGCTAGCTTATGTTAGACTGAAAGCGGAAACAGTTCTTGAGCAATGGTATTGGTGTCTTTCTCATACAGCTAGAAATGTAAGGTTACTACATAAGCAAAATTCAAAACCAGAATTGTTTTCATTTCAATCAATCATTCTTTGAACACTATAAAAGCACAATCAACAAAAAAAATAAATAAGGTGTTATACGGGATCATTCTTACAGCTAGTTGGTGTATTTGGAAGACAAGGAACTTGGATCATAAGAAAAATAAGGTATAATACGGGATCATTCTTACGGCTTGTTGGTGTATTTGAAAGATAAGGAATGAAGTCATTTTCCAAGGCATAAAATCGTTAGGATTCTTTGGATAAAAAATCGATCTTTTTTAAAAATTTGCTTTGGAAAGATTGGTGTAATTTTTCCTTGTAATTTCTTTTTGTTGTTGGGTTCCTAGCACCTTGCTAGTGGTTTAATGAAATTCGCCGTTCAAAATAATAATAATAAAATAAAATATACGCAAACTTAAATACCTTAATAAAAAACCCACACAACTCACTATTTCTTTAAAAATATATCTAATGAAAATCAAGATCGTGAGAATACCTTTGATAACCATTCAAGATTAGTGAGAAACAAGAAGTCCTATATACAAAACATCATCATCATCATCATTCAAAACCCCAGTCATAAAAACTTGGGGGCCCTTGGAATTTGATGGCCCTAAGCTAGGGCTTTACCTTGTTACAAAGAAGGGCCGGCAATGATCACAACTCACCGATTCTATCACAATCAACAACCTTTATCACAGTGTAACTATAAGATGATAATGGTTCCACCTCGTCAATTGAATGAGGGAAAAGAACTTTTTATAACCAAAGAATTATCACAAACTCTCCTATGATTAAGGAGGTTGACAAATATAAAAGATGCACAATAAATATAAATATTTTACAAATCTTTATCTAATACCCCCCCTTCAATCGGAAAGGTGGCGGACCAAAACGTAACATAGTATGAAACTTCTCAAATTGATGGCATGGAAGACTTTTAGTGAAAATGTCTGCTACTTGAAGATTGGTTGGAACAAACTTTGTGTAAAGTTTCCCTGAATTAACAAGTTTTCTGATGAAGTGATAATCCAAGTCAATGTGCTTTGCCCGCTTATGAGAAACCGGATTCTGAGTCATAAATAAAGCACTTTTGTTGTCACAAAGTAAAGTAGGTCGATCCGGTGGTAAGGCTTGAAGCTCTCGTAAGAGATGAGTAATCCACACAAGTTCAACAGTAGTGTTAGCCATAGCCCGATATTCAGATTCATAACTGGAATGTGAGATAGTCGGTTGTTTCTTAGCACTCCAAGACACCAAATTACCGCCAAGAAATATAGAATAACCATAGGTAGAGCGTCTAGTATCCAAGCAACGAGCCCAATCAGCATCAGAATATCCAATAATAGATGTAGAATGAGGCCGACTGTATGTGAGACCAAAAGAGATAGTGCTTTTGACATATCTGAGAATGCGTTTTACAGCCTGAAGATGCTCAACAGTAGGAGCATGAAGAAACTGCGATACCTGATTAACAGCATACGACAGGTCAGGACGAGTGATTGTCAAATATTGAAAGGCACCAACTAAGGAACGATAGGTTGTAGGATCAGAGCAAGGAGTACCATAAATGGTAAAGGACTCATGCGGCACCAAGGGAGTACTAACGGGTTTGGCATCAAATAAATCAGCTCGTTGCAGAATATCCCGTGCATATTTAGATTGAGTAAGAAACAATCCAGTGTTCGTATATGCAACTTCAAGCCCCAAAAAATAACTAAGATCACCCAAATCTTTGATTGAAAATTCATGATTCACGCAAGAGATGAACTTATTGACAGCAGGTTCATTATTACCTGTAAGGATAAGGTCATCAACATAGACAAGTAAGTACATAAGACACAATCCTTGCCTAAAGAGAAACAAAGACGTGTCTGCCCTGCTACATATGAAACCATAGGACACCAAAAAACCGCTCAAACGGTGAAACCATGTTCGTGGCGCTTGTTTAAGACCGTATAAAGCTTTGTAGAGTTTACACACGTGATTTGGAAACCGAGCATCTGCAAACCCAGGTGGTTGCTCCATAAAAACAGTTTCACTCAGATTACCATTTAGAAAAGCATTTTTAACATCTAACTGATGCAGCTTCCACTGATTCAGAACGGCCGAAGAGAGAACAATACGAACAGTGGAAGCCTTGACAACAGGACTAAACGTATGAGAATAATGTGACACCCCGTCAAACAGGGTTATTATCCGTACGACATTAAATAAAAATTAAATAAAAAACATTCATGATAAATTTGATTATAAGTAATTAAACTATCATATGCATTAAAAAGTCTACATTTGATTAGATGTCTTGTATTGGTAATCACTAGAGGATTACTGGGTCACATTAGTCTGCCCGGCACACAATCGTTGGTGATAGAATATTTAATAGTAGCAAAAAAAAAATGAAAATAGATATACATTATTATTTATATATTTTAGATGGAACTAAAAAAAATAATAATATATAACGTTCGAAATACCTATGCCTATTTTAAGAAATGACGTCTCGAGAAATTTGACTGACATATTTAAGTTTATATATGAGTAATGAGTGGACAGAAGTAAGTATCTTATACACTAGTGAACTAGTGTTTGTGGATTTTAAAAATATCAAATAATGTCAACATGTCTTTATATGTATACACACGTGTGTTAAAACGGGTGTTGAACTGACGCGAACCGAGCCACGAACCACCACTACCCTCCTAAACTACACCATGGCTACTTGTGAATTTTCCCAAAACATAATACACATCTAACACCATGCTTTGACCAGATAATATCACCATCAAGCCACCACCTTACCTCCTCAATAAGTTTTTCTTTTTCTTTGTGACTTTGTCAACCAAACAAAACATCACCCCATACTCTGACTTTTCTTTTACTTCTAATTCACTTAACCAATGAACTTCTAGTTTCTTTAAGTTTATTTTTTTTGGAAAGCTTTCAAAGGAACAATTTCAAACTAATGAATTAATTAGAAAAGTCAAGGCTATATTAGTTCACATAAGTTAAATTCATTTAAATTAACCCATTAATAGTTTCACATTTAGTTCAAGGGTGGGTAATTAAATTGTTATTGAAACCTACACTGAATATAAATGCATAAAATTCACCTATCATAGCTCAAACCAACATCCATCCTTAGATTATTTTAATTAGAGAACCATGCCATAAGACTATTATATAATAAACTCTTGTGTTGCAAGGCCAAACACAAACTCACTCCCTCATCCATTTCTCTAGCTCTACCAAACCCAAACCCACCCTCTTGAACTCTTTAAAACCTCATCAAACCCACATCCACATTTGTTCAGTAGCAAACATGGATTATAGCATACACGGAGGGGTTATAGTCTCTAGCAAGGAATAGCACAAGGACATTCTTCTTTTCTTAACAATAATCCAACCTCATAGCATTGTAAGCTAAACTATTATCCTAAATCTATGTTTTTTTTAAGAAGTATAAACCTGGTTCATGACCCGTAATCACCTTAAAGTTATATTAAAACATAACCTAAGTATCATTTGTGGAGTAACATGATTTATAAACTGTTTTAGTATAAAACCTTAGTAAAACTCTTACATAATATGTCTATAGATATACAGGTTGATATGTTAGATAATAAATATATGGTTAGGAGTCTAGAAATATATAAAGTTGTGTGTGAAAACAGAATATTAAACATAAAACATATGAAAGTATATTTATTATTTATTCAGTGTGAACATGAAACTTATTATAAACATGTATATAATTGTTCATAATAAGCTAAAAATATAAGAAAGCATGTTAGTTACAATTATGCTTATGAATTCGTGTGTATGTATATATATAATGAGAGCATATATTGTTAACGTTAAAAGCGAACATGCCGGATATAAAAACTCGACGTAGTGTGATGAGACAAAAACGATATTTTAAACATTAATACAAAGTTTATATAAATACGAGTCATGAGACTTATTACCAATGGGTCGTCGAATCACGTTTATTAAAATGACACACAAATGAAACCAGTCTAACTAGTTGGGTGAAACGCGGTCATGAAACACTTCGGTATCGGAAACGAAACATTATACCTAAATTGTTCTTGCTCATTATAGGGAACTAGTAGGACGGGACTTGGACTTATATAATATCTAGCGCATTTGAGAATCAGGTGACTCTCACGGCCCCTTTTTAATTAAACTGTTTTGAAACTCTTGGGGGAGAATGCATGGAGAAACACATGTTCGGAAACGAGTAGAAACGCGGTCTCATTTTGTTACATGGGTTGGAAACAATAATGCACTAAAGTCCCCTAGAATCTATGATCATTAACTATTGTAGACGTGGCCAATGTGAATAGTACTATTCGGGATTAACACACCTCACCCGTGGTTAGTCACACTAACTTAGATTGGAGGTCTAGCGGGTGATATTTGTCCAACAGATGACTTCGATGTTTTCGCATTAGAACATCAAGAGGGGCGCTCATAGAAACGCTGTTAGGTCTTGATCATAGAGCTCATGGTAACTATTTGAGGATTTGTCTACATAAGACAATGTTGGTCGACTCGTTGAAGCACATATTTTAGATGTCATATAAACCTGTGAAACTCACCAACAATTTTGTTGACTTTTTATACATGCATTCTCAGGTAATTGAAGCATTGGAAACATATATGGAGTCACACGCACTAGGATGCATTTTGGGAGTTTTCATCTTATAGCCTATAGGATGTAGGCCATATTTTAAAAACTCTATATTTTTGTGAAACTTATCGTTATCTAAGACTTATGGTTTGTAAAATATTTTGAAACAACTGCGATGTAATCTTTTGGGACAAGGTTTGCGATGTATATTAAAACTTTTATTAAAACAAACTATTAGAGTTTGTTCGTTGTAAACAGTGACTACGATCCATGACGTCATCACGCCCTCGCGTGTCCGCCGTTGGCGGGGGTGTGACAAATAATCAAGTCTAGAAATCTGAGTAAACCCTTGTGCGACCAATCGAGCCTTATACCGTTCAATGGAACCATCATAATGATACTTTAACGATAAACCCATTTAGAACCCACAACATTAGTAGAGGCTGGACGAGGAACAAGAGTCCACGTACGGTTTTGATGTAAAGCCTCTAACTCATCATGCATGGCCGCCATCCACTTAGGATCTTTAGCAGTAGACTTGAAACCACGAGGTTCGGTAGCCGAGATAAGAGCAACATGGAGAGAATGAGTAGAAAGAGAAGCAAAATAGGCTTGATGCTTGGGCTTAAAAATACCTGCTTTAGACCTTGTTCGCATAGGATGACAAGGTTGTGGTGTGGACGAAGGAACTGGTGCATTAGTTTGTGGGGTTGAAGCGGGACCGGTTGGGCCAGTGATGCTGATTTCATCGACAGGCTCAGCTAAAAACGGTTGGGCTGGTGAGGGTTGGTCTGTCACACCCCGACCAAAGGCGGCGGAACATGCCGAGGTGTAACGATTGTCCATAAGCACATGACACTAATCAAAGTGACAGTATTTAATAAACTCATTTCATTTCACAACATCGAAAATGTCACATAACAATTATCCATAAAATAACCATAAACAAGATATCACAAAATATGGCAAATTTGATATTGTTCATTTTTACTAATATCCTAAGGTCTTTGATGTCGTTTTCTTCACAATCATAAATCAACCAAGATGCAAACATGCAACATTTCATAAAATAAAGTTTGTCAACACAAAGGTTGGTGAGCAATTCATAAGTTTAATCATATTAGTATATAATAAAGATAGCCACAAAACTTGCATACAAAACGATAAATAAAAGTGGTAATTTGGATAAATAGATATCGCTAAACACATTAGCGACACCTAGCTATAAGGGGATGCCAAATAGTCTAGGATTTTATAGTTATCATTAATTGCATTACGTTAACGACACCTTGCTATAAGGGGATGCCAAATAGTCTAAGATTTTATAGTTCCACCAATCAAAAGTGATAAACACATAGGCATATAAGCATAGAACACCAAATCGAGCAATTATTTAGGTAAAGTATACAACTACGTTTGTGGTTTAAGATTCAAATATAAAGCATTTTGTTAATGTCACCCCCAAAATAAAAGATGAAAAATGGGGTATGAAGTACTCACCTTCAAGTAGTAAACTTGAAAGATGATAATTTGGAGATTTTTCGGAACGACGAGTTTAACGCACAATGCCTAAAAAGAAAAGAAGTCTTGAATTTAGAAAGGTTGTCTTGAAGGTCTTTAAACAAAATAAATGTTGAGAAATGTAAATAATTAAAGTTCAAGGTTTTAAAATGTAACTATTTAAGAATTTATAATAATAACCTTTTAAAAATGTAAGTTTGCTCGAAACCGGGTTAAAGTATCTAACCTTAATATTTACTCAACCTATGTTAAGTAATAAGGTGGGTAAAATGCAAGAATGCAAATCCCTTTGGAATAAAGATGCTAAAACGGTTTTTTTTATCAAGTGTTCGGGTTGTCGGTTCGGGTCTTGATAATTGGTCAAACCCAAAGTCAACTTTCCAAAATATTGAATGTTATGAGATAACTCAATAAAATTTAATAAGACTTAACCAAGTATGTAGTTCCATTGTTTTAGAACTAACAACGCACGTTAAGCGAGTGTTCGGTTTTGTCGGTCCAAACTTTGTTATGAGATCAAGTTGGATCCAAAATTTCCAAGTACTTAAGAAAATATTTAAAAATCAATTTGTAACTATTTTTAAAGAAATATACAAGTTTTGATGGCTAAAAAAAACACACTTGTGTGTCTTAAGCGAGTAAGAATCGGTTTGGTTCGATTTCCATCTCACAACAAGTTCATAGATGGTTTCCACATGTCCAAACACTAAAGAACTTGTATAATAATGTACAAATAAAAAAAATACTTTAAGTTTTACAACCAAAAGTTAACAATAAAGTCTTTAAACAAAAGTTCGGTTTTCGGTTCGGATCGTGTTTCGGGTTAAGACTGAGGTAAGATTCTACAAACCCATAACCATAGAATTTGTAAAAATGATTTTAGAAACTTAGATCTAACAATAAGTATGTTTAAACAATTATTTAACAAAACTAGTAACAAAGTTCGGTTTACGGTTTAGAGCTATTTACGGTTAAACCGAAACATAGACTCTTAAAAACCCATAACCATAGAACTTGTAAACATGATCAACAAACTAAAATAAGCAAGATTAATATGTATGAACAAGTTATATAGATGTATATATATCAAGGGCACGAAGTCATCCATGAAGCCTTGCCTTATGAGGTCCGAAACCTCACCGACAGGAATCGGAGAAGTAACTACCAAAGGTAAACAAGGTGTAGGACCGATTCGGGACTCGGTTTCCCAACGATTCACGGGGCAACGTGTTAGAGTGCGGAATCCTCTAACACGGCGATTCGGTGGTGATCAACGGGCACGTAGGTACGATTCCTAAAGGGGTTTGACGCCTAGGATTGGAGGAAACGACCAAGAACACGAAGAACGCTCGAGAGAGTTTCTGGAGGCTGCTGGTTCTGTGATTTACGTGAGTGTGTGTTCTGTTCAACCGCCTGTGAAATTTCCTAAGTAACGTTTATATATCGAAAACTGGTTCGATCGAATGAGATACCCATTCGATCGAATGAGATCTGGTTCGATCGAATCAGTCATTGATTCGATCGAATCAGCTTCGTTTGACATTTTCAGTACGTTAACTTGGTTTCACGATCGTTGGTTTCTTGTTGAACCAACCTGATAGAACTGGGGACATACATGTGACATTTCATGTCCTAACAAACTCCCCCTTGGAGCCAGTTCTATTTGCTTGTAACCAATCGAGTTCTCTTGCTCGACCGTAACTCCCCCTTGGAGTTATCTCACTCTCTCTTTTCTCAAAACTAGTGGTGCATACGTTGCATCCACAAACTCCTTGCATAGTGTTTTATTCGTGGACCCGAAGATGATGTCGTCCACGTACACTTGTACCATAATGAGATCTCCTTCTTTCTCCTTTGTAAATAACGTGCAGTCGATCGTTCCTCTTCTGAACCCGTTGTTCAGAAGGTGTTTGGATAGTTCCTTGTACCAAGCTCTCGGGGCTTGGTGAAGACCGTACAAAGCTTTGTTAAGCAGGTAGGCTTTGTCCTTGTGATTTGGGTCTTCAAAACCTGGAGGTTGTGCCACATATACGGTCTCTTCGATGTGACCGTACAAAAAGGCACTCTTGACGTCCATCTGATATACTTTGAATCTCTTGAAAGACGCATACGCCAAGAACATCCGGATTGCCTCCAAGCGCGCAACCGGAGCATACACCTCATTGTAGTCTAGGCCTTCGATTTGCCTAAACCCTTGGACCACCAGGCGGGCTTTGTTGCGAACAATCACTCCACGATCGTCACGTTTACATTTGAGTACCCACTTAGTGCCAATTTTCTTCTGTCCTTTGGGGAGATCCACCAGCTTCCACACACCAAGTCTCTTGAACTGCAATAATTCTTCTTGCATGGCTGAGACCCAGTTAGCGTCTTTCAACGCATCGGTGATGCTGTTTGGTTCTTCTTGTGCTAAGAAGCATTCATGGGCATTTAGCGCAACTGATCCTGACTCCATCATTTCAGTGTAGAGTCCAAAATTCAGCTGTCGACGTGTTTTGACACCCTGTTGAATGTCCCCTATAATGTTGTCTTGTGGATGATCACGTTCAGTCCTAACCACCGGATTGTCAGGAACGACAACATTTTGTTCCAAGTTAGTTAAGTTCGGCTCAGGAACTGGAGCGGTTGGTGCCTCTGAAGTAGACGTTAGAGGCTGTTCTGCATTTGGTGCTTCTTGATTTGACGATGAAGGTTGTGGAGTAACCTGTGTCGGTGCCGATTGTACATCATCTGCTGGTGATTCATCTTCAGAGTCAGATTCGGATGACTCTTGAACTTGCTCGCTAGACTCTGTGGAGGAAGACGATGATGGACCAGGATGAGGTGAAGATTGCTGTGATTCATCAGGAGGTGCATTTTGCGCCTCATACATCATCTGAATAGCAACCTCATACAGATTGAATGACTTGAACAATTTGTCAAAATCAAACAACCAGTCTTCTCCTGACCCCTTGGCTGGTTCTGTGTAGCGTTGAACGTCGACATGGTACCATTCTTCAACTAATTTTGTTGATCTGTTGAAGACCCTTTTGAGAGGTACGCTGTAACCCAGAAAATAGCCGTTGATGATCTTCTCCTCGAACTTATTATCGACTTGCCTTTTAAGTAACGTGCAAAGAGCTCCAAATGGTTCCAGGTGCTCTAAATTAGGCCTCCGTCGTTGAAGAAGCTCGAAGCTTGTCTTGCCGTGGCGCTTGACAATGCCTACCCGATTCAAGGTGAAACAAGCGTTGGCAATTGCCTCACTCCAAAACGTGACAGGCAACACTGAGTCTGCTAACATTGTTCTAGCTGTCTCGATTAACGTTCGATTTTTTCTTTCAGCAACCCCGTTCATTTGTGGAACGTACGGGGCACTGAACTCTTGAACAATGCCTCTTTCTTTGCAAAAGTTTTCAACATTCGCATTCTTAAACTCTGTCCCGTTATCTGAACGCATTCTCCGAACCTTCAGATTGTACTGTGACTCAATAGTTGTAACCAGCAGATTTATACACCCAAATGTCTCAGACTTTGCTTTTAAGAAAAACACCCAAGAGAATCTCGAATATTCATCAGTAACCACTAGGCAGTATGAGTGCCCAGAGATACTCTTGACGCTTATTGGGCCAAAAAGATCCATATGAAGGAGTTCCAATGGAATATCAATCGAGTGGAAACTCTTAGACTTGTGGGACCTTTTTACTTGCTTTCCCGCTTTGCACTGCACACACGAATCAGGGAGACGGAAACTTCTCAGATTAACTCCCTCAACTAGCCTGTTGTGCACAAGCTTATTCATGTTCCTGACATTAATGTGTCCCATCCGTTTATGCCATATGACAGTATCACGTTCGGATGCCTTGGACACAAAACATGTCGCCGTTGGAGACGATGACCCTGCCTTAGCCATATCCAGAATGTAGAGGTCACTCTGGCGTGCGGCTGACATTAAAACCTTGTCTTCAGGAATGGTGAAATCCTTAGCCAAGATGTGGCAGTCTCGGTCATCAAACATAACTTTGAAACCCTTGTCGCAGATTTGACTTATCGACAACAGGTTGTTCTCTAACTCCTTGATGAAATTAACCTTATCAAACGAAATTCGCCCATTTGAAACAATTCCTTGGGCCGTGATGTAACCACCTTGAGTTCCTGCAAAGGAAACTGCACCTTCTTTTATCTGTCTGACACTGGATAGGAGATTTATGTTTCCAGTCATGTGCCTGGATGCTCCTGAGTCGATGATCCACATGTTGAATCTTGGATCATAAAGAGCAACCTGCACACAAAAAGCAAAAGGTTTAAACATCATTGGAAACCCAAGCCTTTATGGTCTTGGGTTTTCCATTATCGTCACGAATTAACAGTTCAATCCATTTACCCTCATTAACACTGTTTTCTGGTTTGACATTGTTATCAACAGTGTTGTTCTTCTTTTGATTCCAACTGTCAGTCTTCTTCTTACCATGTTTGACATAGCTGGTTGAAGACTGACTTTCACTTGTTGAAGTGGAAACACTTGGGTTTGAGGGATTCGGTGATCTGTGTGGTGAGGTTGGCTGAGGTTTCCTAGGAGAAACCGACCGCGGTGTGTGAGACCGAGTTTGACTTTGAATGTCAACGGTCGGTCGCCTCATAGGAGATGACTTGACATATCTAGGATCCGGAGTTGATATGTATTGCTTAGGATCCGTGTACTTGTAGCAAAATCTTGCTATATGGCCAACCTCTCCACATGAGAAACAATAGTTTCTCCCCCTTTGACGTGGTGGAGAGTAATGACTTTGGTGTTGTTTGTTACCATAGTACCCCTTGGATTTGACATTTTGGGGTGAAGTTTGTCTGGGAGGGGGTTTTGGAAAATTATGTTTTTCATTAAAGTTACCCTCCTTGACAAACTGGGTACCATGTTCCACATGCACTTTCTCAGATTTATGATTAAACTTGTTCTTCTGAGAATTACTTGTTGTTGCCTTTGATTTAGATGTGGATGGGCCTGACTTAGTTGTGGAACCTAAGTCTGTGGCAACAACATTTGGTTTTGGCTTGGTCTCAGGAGCCGGGTCAATGACTTCTTTACCCTTGGACTTTGAAATTTGTTCTGTGTCCTCGGGTGTTTTAACATTTGAGTCATCGTCTGGCACAGCTCCTGGTGTGCTCACAAATTGGTTCAGCACTGGGGGTGGGACATTGTGATATCCCACACCTCTTTCCTTTTTGCACCGGAACTCGGGGATAATGTGTTCTAGCAAATAAGAGGAATTGGAGTAACTCTTTAACTTGAAAGTCAATGATTCAAGATCAGCTTTTGTGTTCTCCATTTCCTTTTTCAAGACATTATTTTTATTGATATGAAAGTTTATAGAGTCTTGTTGATTTAGAACACATATCTCCAATTCCTTGTTCTGACGCTTAAGGCTATCAACTTTTTCTTTAAAAGCAGACTCTTTCTGCTTCCAAGCCTTGTTTTGAGCAAGAGCGTCAGTCAGTTCAATTAAAGATCTTGAGGCTGCTTGTTTATAAGCCTCGAGATCTTCAATTCTCTCTTTCAGAGAGTGAATTTCTTGTTCAGACATTTCACATTTTAAACATTTGGTATTTTCTGGTTTGGGAGTAGTAGGGTTAGAACTTACCTTGGCATCATTTGACGTCTCTGCCATGAACGCAAAGTAAAGATTCCCTGCTCTTTCCAGAAAAGATGCAGAAGTTGCTTTTGACAGTACTTCGTTGACTTCTTCAACAGTAGCAGCTTCTGCAGGAATTGTTGAACTTGGAGATGATTGAGGAACATTTGACTCTTTTGCTTGATCATCCTTAATCTCCACTGATGACACTTCAGCTTCATGCTCTCCTTCATTTATTTCAGTAGCTGGCTCCTCGACAATGTATTCTTCATCAGTTGAGGAATCATCAGATCCAGATTCTGAGTCTCCATCCACAATGGTGATGTCAGCCATGTTAATGCTGAAGTTCCAGGACTCACCTTCATCACCTTGAACAGCAAGAGCAGTTTCATTGTTGATGTTTGCGTTGTTTGCTGCTGTTTGATTCTGAGGGACCAGTTGTCTCTCATTGTTGACATTTGCAGCGGCTGCAGCAGGAGTAGATGAAGTTGAAGTAGTTCGGAAGGGATATTGGTGACCTTCCCTCTTTGGTTTAGAGCACTCCTTGGCAAAATGACCAAGTTCGCCACAGTTGTAGCATTTAACTTTTGTTTTATCAAAACCAAACTTGGATTTATTGTTGATTGAAAGAGCTTGGCCTGTTTTCTTAGCCCACTTTCTAGCCCTACGGAACGCGCTGCCAAGTGCCCACATTATGTCGATGCGTTCCATATCGTCTTCATCTAGCTGTTCATAGTCATCGCTGTCCAGATGACTGTTGCCAAGTTTACCAGCCACCATTAAGCTGTATGATTCAATTATTGTGCCTAACGTTGCCATATGTTCTTTGGCAACTTCCACCGTTACCTTTCCCAAGCCTTCAGTGTTTAACGTTGCCTTTTCAGTTGACTTGGGTCCGGAGTTAGAACTTGAATTTCCGGAATTTGATGTTGGTGGTGCAGAAGATCTAGTTTCGGTCCCCTTAGATTGATTTGACATTGAGGAGACAAACGCAGTCTTCATTGGAGCATGGTCATTTGAATCTGACATTGGTGATTTTGACATGTACAGCGACTTGTCAGATGTTGCTCTGGGTTTCCTGGAGGATGCTCTTAATTCAGCGTCTTCCTGTCTGATTTCTTTTATAAAGTCAGAAAGAAGAATCGTCTCCAATTGATGACTTCTTCTCATCACAGTCAGGAAGGTGTTCCAGCTTGTTGGGAGTCCTTGAGCGAGACATCTAACCTTTTCAGTCCCTGTTGTTTTGACATTATAGGACTTTAGCTCTGACATAAGATGATAGAACCTTGACAGCAACGATTCAATGTCTTCCCCGGATTCTGGACCAAACAAATCAAATTCACGCTTTAGCTCCCGTGCGTGAATTTCTTTAAGTGACTCAGATCCTTCGCATCGTTCTACCAGTGCGTTCCAAAGAGTTGACGCTGTTGTGAACTGGTTAAACTGATGGAAGAGATCGCTGGAGAGAGCTTGAGACAGTAAGGAGAAGGCTTTCTTCTCAGCATCAAAGGCTATCTTTTGTTCTTCAGACAGCCTAAAGTAGCTCAGGCTTTCACCATCATCGTTTGTAGGATGCACCCACGTTGTCTGAACCGCTTCCCATAGTCCAGGATTCACACCTGTGATATGAATCTGGAATCTTGTCTTCCAGGTAGTAAACTCATTGAGTGCCATCAACTTTGGAGGCTTGTTGAAGCTTCCAGATTCTGAATCACTCTCAAGGATCGATTGGATCCTTTTGTTTGTACTTGAACTGGCAGACATGTTTGCTTCTTTGCTTTAATCTTTGATCTTTTAATCGAATGAGAATTGATTCGATCGAGTGTGTTCTTTATTCGATCGAATGTGTCCTGATTCAATCGAATGTCTGACTGATTCACAGTTCTGGTCTTCTGAAGCTTATCCGATCGAATACGATCTTGTTCGATCGAATGAGGTGACAGGTTCGATCGAATGGGTGTCCGCTTCGATCGAAAGGGTTCTTGCAGTCGAATAAGAAAGAGATCGAATGGGTGGATCGAATATGAGACTTGTTCGATCGACTGGAAGCAGGTTCGATCGAAAGGATGAATTGATTCGATCGAATGGACTTGGCGCAAATCACGGCGGGAAAAACTAATTCGGTCAAAATTCAAACTGGTTCGATCGAATAGAAAGCTTATTCGATCGAATGAGTTCCAAAAATACGACTTGTTCGATCGTGATTTACGGAATTTCCAAACTTAGAAGATTTGACCAGATTTTCGGTTTTAAAATCACTAACACGAATCCTAATTGATTTAGAAGCAAAATAGGACTCTTTTAAGTGTTTTAACACTTAAACAAACAAGCAAACACACAAAAATGGATCAAACGTTTAAAAAAACGAAGAACACGATGAATGTTCTTGATAAAATCCGAAATTCTAACACCAAATTTTGAGATCAAAAACCAAAATATATGACTTTTTATGAGTTTTTGATAAGAACACCAAGAACAAAAACACTTGTTTTCGAAAATTTTTCAAGCAAAATATATGATTTTCACGAGAAAAACACGAATATCACCACGAATCTTTCGTGAATCAAGAACCTTAAGCTCTGATGCCACTTTGTAGGACCGATTCGGGACTCGGTTTCCCAACGATTCACGGGGCAACGTGTTAGAGTGCGGAATCCTCTAACACGGCGATTCGGTGGTGATCAACGGGCACGTAGGTACGATTCCTAAAGGGGTTTGACGCCTAGGATTGGAGGAAACGACCAAGAACACGAAGAACGCTCGAGAGAGTTTCTGGAGGCTGCTGGTTCTGTGATTTACGTGAGTGTGTGTTCTGTTCAACCGCCTGTGAAATTTCCTAAGTAACGTTTATATATCGAAAACTGGTTCGATCGAATGAGATACCCATTCGATCGAATGAGATCTGGTTCGATCGAATCAGTCACTGATTCGATCGAATCAGCTTCGTTTGACATTTTCAGTACGTTAACTTGGTTTCACGATCGTTGGTTTCTTGTTGAACCAACCTGATAGAACTGGGGACATACATGTGACATTTCATGTCCTAACACAAGGGGTGTATATTATATATATGTTGCACAACCATAAACAAGTATTAATAAGGCTACATAAACTAATTAAGATGAAAGACTAAAAACATTCAAGAACACTTAAGAAGATAACCTTGAATCTTTGATGTTTGAGAGAGTTTTTTTTTTTTGAGTTGTAGCAAGGGAAAATGAAGAGGAAAGGTGGTGTATATATAGGGTAATGTTGGTGGTCAAATATGGGTGTGAGACACAAGAGTTTTCATGCAAAATGGATCAAGACAAAAACAGAAAACAACAAATAAATAAATAAATAATAAATAAATAAAAATAAAAATAAAGATAGGATGTTTTCAAGACCCAACAAGTGTGAAACAATATTGTAACATAAATCCATCATTTTGATTATAACATAAGCTTCGGTTTACAAATCGGGTCGGTTTACATAATAAACAAATACAAAAACGAATACAAACAAGACCCGAAATTGACGAATGTCACATGGTCCGGTTAAAAAATTGGGAAAATAAGTGGGCTCGGCATGGGTGGGCTTGGGCCATCATGAGAATCAGCAGGTGATGGAGCATGAAAATAGTGAGTCTCTTCAGTAAAGCTTGTGATAGGCAGAGAGGATAGAACCATGGAACCTGTGGTACCATGAAATGGAAAAACAGACTCATTGAAACGTGCATGGTGAGAAATAAATACCCTTGATGTAGAGGGATCAAGACACCGATATCCTTTGTGTTGCGTACTATAACCAATAAAGACACAAGCAATGCTACGTGGCTCAAGCTTGTGCTTCATATAATCACGAAGATATGGAAAAACTTGACAACCATAAGTTCGAAAGTTAGAATATTGAGGGTGCTCATTAAACAGTAGTTGATAAGGAGACTTGTCACCCAATAAAGGAGTTGGCAGGCGATTTATGATATATGTAGCTGATGTAAAAGCGTCAACCCAATAAGAAGCCGGAATATGAGCATTGAATAGCATTGCTAAGCCTGTTTCAACAATATGACGGTGTTTTCGTTCAGCACGCCCATTCTGTTGAGGTGTGTAAGGGCACGAAAACCGATGAAAGGTGCCATTATCTTCAAAAAATTTTCGACCTGTTTGGTTGACAAATTCAGTACCACCATCACTCTGAAAGACTTTCACCTTGCGTGAACATTGTGTTTGAACAAGATTGAGAAAAATTGGTAATACAGAGTAGAAACCTGTCTTTGTTTTCAGGGGATATAACCAGGTAAACCTTGAGTAGTCATCAATAAAAGCAACATAATAACGATAACCATCGTTAGAACAAATGGGTGCGGGACCCCACAAATCACAATGCACTAAATCCAAAAAGTTAGAAGCACGCTGAACATTCAAATCAAAAGATAAACGTTGTCCTTTTGCAAGTTGACAAGGTGTGCAAACCGTAGGTTTAGGTAACAATGAAGTAACAGATAAAACCCCTAACTTGTTCAAAAAAGAAATAGTTCTAAAAGACACATGTCCTAAACGAGCATGCCACAACTCGTAGGAGGCTTTATTTGATCTACCAGTGGTGGCAACAAAGGCTTGTGAAGAATTCTTGAGCACATATAGACCATTCACGCATGTCCCTTCAGCGAGTACCTGCTTGCTTTCCCGATCCTGAATATGAAAATAAGAATCGGAAAATAAAACATCAACCGGATGGTCCTTTGTTAATTTACTAATAGATAAGAGCTTCTTCGTGAGACCGGGAACAATAAGAACTTTACGCAACATAATATTATTAGCTATAGTAGATGTCTCGATATGAGAAATAGGAAGAGTCTTACCATCACCAAAAACCACATGATTATTACCTTTGTATGGAGTCAAATTTTGAACCGAATCAGAAGGCGGAACCATATAATCAGTGGCACCCGAATCCGCACTCCAATCTGGGGAATCATTAGTAACATGACATCTTGCATGGAAAGCTTTGGCTAAAGACTCATCTGTTATGGCATGAGAGGCAAAGCTAGCAAGTTGTGGACAAGCATTCGCATAATGACCATTGGTGCGACATAGACTGCAAAAAAAGTTTCTGACTTTCGGTTTGAGCAACTAGATCCCGAAAAGAAGGAGACGGCCGAGCAGTCCGTATAGCAGTAGAATAAATCTCATAAGAGGGCCCAAGCCCACAGAGATACCAGTGGAGCCGATCCATCTCGGCTACCGGATGACCAATGGCCGCTAGTTGGTCACATAATGCTTTAAAACGACGAGAATATTCAGTGGACATACCTTTCTTAAGCAAACGAAGAGAATCACGAAACCAGTGAATAAGTTCAACAGACGAATTACTATAAACATGTTCAAGGGCTTGCCAAATATCTTTGGCAGTTTTGAGGCCAAGAACTTCAGCAGCGGCTTCCTAGGTAAGAGCAGATTTAATAAGGAGAATCGCCTTGCGATCATTGTTAGTCCAGAGCGCAGCCGCCGGATTGGGACTAGTTTTGTCGGCAGTTGTAATCGTAGCCGGAGGAGGAGAAGCAGAAGCATCAATCTGATCAGACACCTTGTGGAACTCGAGAACAAGAAGCATTTCTTCTTGCCACACAAGATAGTTGGATGAAGAAAGCTTCATATTCATCATGTGAGAAAAGGCATTCATGGAGAAAGGTGATTCGAAACTTGAGGATGGGGCCGCCATATCAGAAGGTAGAGGTACCCAGGAATGTGAAAGAGAAAACTGAAAAAGAGGGAGGGGAGATGCGACGGCCGCAAGGAAGGATTAGGGTTTTTGAGAGAAGGGGGAGAAGATTATGGCTGATTCCATATAAGATGATAATGGTTCAACCTCATCAATTGAATGAGGGAAAAGAACTTTTTATAACCAAAGAATTATCAGAAACTCTCCTACGATTAAGGAGGTTGGCAAATATAAAAGATACACAATAAATATAAATATTTTACAAATCTTTATCTAATAGTAACGAACCCAATATGTATTCTACTAAGTGTTTCTTTCTAAATGGATAAGGATTCCGATCATATGGACATTGACGTGATTGTATAGACTTAGTGGTTACGAGTTAGTCATTCTAAACAAAATTATATACAACTTTCCTTTTTTTAAGATATTAGAATACTTGAAGGAAATGTCATTTAATCATCAAAAATATTTGGTTCATAACCTTTCCAAGGTTAGTAAAAAACTAAAAATCTTTAGCTTGGGTCTCATTATTATTTAATAGCAATAACGACCATGAAATGTTAATTACCTACATCAAATTACATCAACTATATTAAGTGAGACCCATGCATATCATCATCTAACTCTTCAGCGATCAACATCTTCGTCGTCTAGTTTTCCGTAACACATCGGCCACATTTGAGAAAAAAAAAACAAGTATCATTACCTAATTCAACCTTATCCAACATGCAAATATACGATTCTTCCTCATGTATCCACATGAACCATAAGCAACACTACAAACACAAAATACTTACATGACATGACAGTCACACAATGCTTCGTTGGCATTTACTTTGGGTTCTAATTAATTGGCCGAGTATGCTACAAGTTAACAACACCGTGACACAATTAAAATGCCCCACAAACTTTACTGCATATTTTTTTAAAAAGCATCGACATTATTTGATTTTTTTATGTTCCCATTTTCTATAAAGTTCATTTTATACACCCTATATTATCTTTTTAAACATCACCCTTTCTTTAAACTTTTTAATATTAGAAGATAAATGTTTTACAAGAAACTGAATAAAAAATAAATACGGATGTTATATTTGTACACTCTATGCGTTGTCATCCTCTTTTAACATGTTGCAATATATCCACCATACGAGTGTATGTACAGGGTCGGCTTTGAGTCAGCACATGCTAGGTAGCATTACAGGGCCTATATAACCGTTGGGGGCTAATTTAAAAAAAATAAAAATAAATAAACCTTAAGCCATGCAGCAGCCCATCATTTGTTTTAGTAGCTTACTGGTTCAAATGAAATCTGAAATGACCCAAATAATTAAAAAAAAAAACAAATTAAAAAATTGGCATATTATTCGATTAAACTTACCAACGAAGAAACGATTGCGTAGGGTTATCAGCAATTTAGCGAAGAGACGATGAGACTAGAACGGTGGGGGATGACCAATCAACCATAACCGACGATTCTGATTTCCGGCAGGTATGACGCAAACGAGTGACGACAGGGAACTCGATTCGGCGCGATTGTCTTTGACGATTTATGGATCGCAGTAAACACGATTATGACGACCAGTTCCCAGTTAAGTCGGGTTTGAATCCTTAGATTATTGGAAAAAGAAACCTTTAAAGTCTTACCTATGCTTCACAATGTGTTAAGAAAAACTTAATGGATTGACATTGGTAGAATAGTAGCTATTGAGAGCAAGATGTCAGAGAGTACGAATTATAATGAGTTGATCAAGACATTTGCTCACAAAAGTGCTTGGCGAGCCTCAAGATTCATTTTATTTAGTAACTATTTAAAATATATCATCGTTATTACATTTATCAACTTATCGTTTTATTATGAGTTTCTCGTATATTTATTTACGTTAATTTTTTTTAAGTCCATTTTTATAACTCATACAAAGGCTCACAAAAGTCATTGAGCACTCGGGTACAGCCCTATGAAACTCATATGTTGGGTATATGAATAACTAGACCCAAATGAATATAGCAATGAGAGTAAGAGTCAACAAATTCAATATTGATACCGACTGGTACTGATATCAAAATCAGTACCGATTTGGTTTTCGATACGATCTCATCCCTATATCAGAGTCCTCCGGCTCGCTCACTCACTCACTCGCCTAGTCACCCCCACCATATGTTACGAAGCACCATCAACACCGAATCATCTCCTCACTTTGTTCTTCAACCTTTTAGACTCTCTTAAAAAACACCTCCGGCAACTTCACATAACATATCAATCATCAACAATTCAACCTTCAACTTCAATAATAATATTATATTAATGACGTCACCTGAAACCCCACCTCCGGCGATCATCGTCCAACCGGCATCCCCTCGGTTCCCAAAATCCAACACTCTAACCCCCGGAACCCAACACCGCAAAGTCGCCATCGCCGTCGATCTGAGCGACGAGAGCGCCTACGCCGTCAACTGGGCCGTCCAGAACTACCTCCGCCCCGACGACTCCGTCATCCTCCTCCACGTCAGCCCCACCTCCTTCCTCTACGGCGCCGACTGGGGCCCCGACGACAAAACCCAACAGCACGACTTCGACTCCCTCACCTTATCCAAAACGAACGACCTCGCTAAACCTTTAATCGACGCTAACATCAATTACAAAATCCATATTGTCAAAGACCATGATATGAAGGAGCGGCTGTGTTTGGAGGTTGAACGGTTAGGGCTAAGTGCGGTGATTATGGGTAGCCGTGGCTTTGGTGCTTCTTCTAGAAGGCTGGCCAAAGGTCAGAGGCTTGGGAGTGTGAGTGATTACTGTGTGCGTCATTGTGTGTGTCCCGTCGTGGTGGTCAGGTTTCCGGATGATAAGGATGGTGAGACGGTGTCCGTTGGATCGCCGCTGAGGGTTAACGGGAGTAGTGATGGGTCATTGCATCCGGTCCCCGAAGAGGAACCCGAGTTTCATGACGCGTCGGATAAACAAGCAGGTTGTTAATTGAATGTTTGTGAATTGTAGGGCTTAGTTGAATGAATTGCACATTTGTAATAGTTAAAGATCTGGATCGTAGCAGAGCGCGAGCTTGACTAGGCTTATTTTGACTTACAAGAGTTTGAGCTCGAGCTCGAGATCGGCTTGTTTTGAGTTGTTGATTCAAGCTCTTAATTATCTTATATACGTTTTTAAATATTTTTGCATATTTTGATAAGAACGTTAAATGAGGGCCTAAACAACGCTTGAGCTCGTGTAGTACCTTAAACGAGCTTAAGCTCGGTTCGAGTTCAGCTGTGAATGTGAACTTAATGCATAGAAGCCCAAATGAGGTAAACGTTAATAATAATGCACAAGCATTGTTAAGGCTGGATGTGCCTAAATGAGCTTTCCCATACAAGGCTTGAGCTTGGGCTCGATAACTAAACGATCTTTATTTGAGATTTGGACTTGAAAAAGTTGGGCTAATTTCGAGTTTTTTTATTGATGTTAAGGATCGGATCTGGTTCTATTATCAGTAATCGTTAGTCGGTATCATTTATTCATGAAATTAGTGACTAATTTGTGCAGATCTGGAAAAGCCTTGTTGAAACCTGTGAATGATTTGATGGATTCAGAAACTGAGAGGATGATGGAGTGCCCAAATTGACGAAGTTGTAAGCATTTTTAAGCGTTTGTTGTTGGGTGTTCTTGTTTTTCATTCTGTGTTTGTTGTTGTGCGTGTGAAAGTTTAAGGACGATGAAGAGGTTGGCTTCAATCTGTAAACTTGTTGTTTATGTGTTGAACCATCGACTTTGCCTCGTCTAGTTCGATTGTTCATGCTGAATCGTTAAATCGTAAATAAATTTTATGTATATATATTCTGTGTTTGTGTGTAATTATAAATGTTTTGATGGTGGTATTACTAGATGTATATATAAGGTTACACTGTAGTTACACCAGATGTTACACACTGCTATATTGGTCTGTTTTGGTGTAGCTTTTACACCGTGTTCCCGAGTCTTATTTAACAAGGGGAGAGGAAAGAAAAGAAGAGATGGGGAAGGGAGGGAAAATGTTAGAAAATTTAAGCATATTATCATCCTTCTAAATTGGAGAGTTTAGGAGAGAAAATATTTATGCCTTATAATTACTTTTTATTAATTCCTAATTTTTTCTCATATCTAACTCCCTAATATAGTTTACATAAAGGATATAATAGGAAAACATATCTTTTCTTTCCTTTCCTCTTGACTTGGAAACACCTAAAATGTTTAATTTTCTTTCTCTTCCTCTCATTTTCATTAAACTCGGGAACATGAAATAAAATTACACATTTTCTTTTCCCTACCTTTCTTTCTTGTCCTAATTCTCCTCCCCCCCCCCCCTCTTCGTTAAATGAGACTCGGGAACACAGTGTCAGAGACCATTATAAATGACATTTTTCTTATATTATAGGTGTCATTACGTTTGTTATTATTATTAATTTTTGTATAGCAAAGCATATATTAGAAAGAAAAGAAAATGCTACCAGCTAGGAGCTGGAGAGAACAAACAATCCACATACAAAGAGTAAAACAAAATGAAACAAAACAACACACTCGAGCTAAACCATAACAAAATAAAAAGGGTTAACACTCCAGTTCTCCAAGCAATCTGTTTGTGTAAGGATCTTGATTTGATCCACCCAAACATATTGATCTTGATATCTTCCAAAACGACCTCCTTTAGGAGACACCTGCTAATGTTATTAGAGATGTTCGCATTCCTCCCCTTCCAAATATACCGTATGGAGGTATATATAATTGTTGTTAGTCCTCTTACCCAACATAGAATTGGAACGTGTCAGCACCTGAAGAAGCTCATCAAATGACTTGAACCTGGTCAAGTCTCAACCACACTACAAAGAGGCATCCCTCCAAACCTCTTTAGCCCGAGCATAGTCAAGGAAGACATGTATGGTTGATTTAGCTATCACATAACACCAATTTAGCTATCAAAGAACACCAAGGACAAACCTCGGAAAACAAGTTCATACTTCTTAATTAAATTAATCATGACCGGGATTTTATTTAAAGGTAGTCTCCAAACAAAACAGTTCAATTTAATAGGAATCCAATTTTCCCAATCACACATGTTAACAGAATCACTGCCATATTGTCAGCCATAACACTTATCAAACTCTAAACCGAGAATATTTGACGCCCCACCACACCAACTCCAACTATCAACCTTTACCCAAATGAAACGATTATAGGACCACCATTTCCTCTAGATCGCTACTTCCAAGAGAACCTCAGCGGAGAGTCTAGATTTAGACCATGCCCAAATTGTTTCTACCATCCCTGGCCCATTTAAAACCACTATATCACACACAAGGCAACTTTTGAAATGCTTCAACTTAAATAAACCCGGAAAGATATCTTTTAAAGCAAATCTATCCATCCACACCTCTAGCCAGAATTTCGTGGTATTTCCCGGCCTAACTTTTCTAACAAACAAACTAGACAAATCAGTCCCCAAGGAAGAGAAATAATTCCCGATACTAGCAATTTTCTGCCACAACCCACATATGAAAGATCTCACCATCTTGCCATCCACGTATAGTCGATTGGAATGAATTGTGTAAAGTCCTTTCACCCACAAAGAATCTTTTTCTAGACGCCATCTCCTAAACCACCATATTTCTTAGGCTTAACTACCGTATCACATGCCTCCCAATTGATGTTCTTTTTGATAAGAGTATCACCCCACAAAAATTCCTCCGTATTTTCTCAATCTCAGCCACCATTTTTGACGGAGCCTAAAACATAGAAAAAAATGATAAGGAGGGAGAGTACCTAACACCGCCTTAACTAAAATAAGTCTACCACCAAATGATAATGTACTTGCCTTCCATCCGTTTAATCTCTTCTTGATCCGATCGGTAACCGGATCCCAATGCTTCAATAACCCCGTATTAGTACTTACCGGCATGCCAAGAAAGTTGACCGGAAGAGACCCAGCCTCACAGTGGATAATAGAAGCCAACGAGGAAATTTCAGAGTCAAAGACCCCAACTCCAAAGACCTTGCTTTTATTGAAATTCACCTTAATACCGGACGATAAATAAAAGCACCTTAGAAGCCTTGTTAGATTCACCATGTCACCAGCATTCCAATCGCCAATAAACATGACGTTGTCTGCGTACATTGCATGGGAGATAAAAGGACCAGTTTTTGGTAACTGAATCCCTTTAAACAAATGTTGTTGAACTGCCGACTTTAGGACGACATTAAGACCCTCCATGGCTATTATGAAGAGAAACGGAGCAAGATGATCCCCTTGTTTGACGCCTCGCTTGAAGTTAAACTCCAAGGTCGGTGAACCATTTATCAACACCGATGCACAACCCGAAGATAGATTTGATTGAATCCACAATATCCATCTAGAGCCAAAACCCATATTTATATTATCCAAGACCTAATCTAAATAAGACTTTGAACAACTTACATTTTTTCTTGCAGCTATTAATCCAAGAAATCACTTCATTAACGGGTAAATGACCATCAAGAATATTTTTGTCTTCTATATAAGCCATTTGCTCATCTCCAACTAGCAAAGAGATTACTTGATAAACTGCTTACACAGAAGGCAGAAATATTCTTGATGTTCATTAAGTTTACTTGATTTGTCATTTGAGACTTAGAGTTTTTGAGCACTTTTGTGTTTTGAGAGTTTTTAAAAGTTAGATATGTAACACACAATTCCTGCTTATCGGGTGGAGGTTGAAATGGTCAATAACCTGTTTCCAACCGCTAGAAACGGCTATATAATCATCTAATCTAAAAATAGTTAAAAAGTTATCTGTTTGGCTGTTCCTTTACGAACCGGTCCTACCCGGTTCCTTAATTTCATGTTTCTCGGCCCTCCAAACCAGTTCTAACCCCAAACCAGTTTTGACTATGTTGACTAAGAATTGTTTCGGTTTCAACCCTAACAGGCTTGGTATAAACCAAAAATATGCACCTCTAGTAGGGCGTTTAGTTTCAATTTCAAATCTAATAATCTCGTGTATTACTATAATACTTGTCGGGCACGGAAGTTTAAGTGTGTAACATCCTATACACGTGTCATGAATTCATTCACATATTTGGAAGCCAATTTGCAGGCGAAAGCAGAACTAGGCGTAAATAAATTTTGCAGCCCATTAGCCCAGCACATAATCTGGTCAGCCCAAATCAAATTCTTTGAATTAGTAAAAGAATTTCCATTAATTATTTTTTGATAGCTTCTAAACTAAACCTATTTAATCTATCTAATCATATGGGTGCATATGGTTTTTATGATGTATTTGGTTCGTGCTCCCTTTTTCTTCGTTTTACTATTGGACTTAGAAAACTTTGGACCCAAAAAAATGCCGAAAAATGAAGTTGAGCCTAAAAATGGACAACAAATAAAATATAATAATGAATAAAAAACTAAGCTGATAGCGCTGATAGTTAAACTAATTAAAAAAATAAGCCAGTCTGGCTAGTTTCTAATTTCTATAGAGAAGGGGCCTAGCAGACATGGTTTATAAAACATCAAAACTGGGGGCTTCTTTTTTATAGATACATAAAAAGTGGATCTTCAGCATCACTACCCCGATCAGAGTTTGTTTTCTTCGAGCTTGATGGAGGCGGGGCGGTGTTTTCGTGGGTCCCGCCTCCATTTTTGGGGGCACTCCGTCCACCTTTATAGGATTGAGAAAGTATAGCTTATTTATGATTTTTTTTAAAAGTCTATCTGAAGTAGATAAATTAAAAAAAAAATAACTCTAGAAAATTATATCAACGACTGAATCTAATAATTTATTTGAATAGTACAAATAAATTATTTAATAGACATAGAGATTTTCTAATATATGTCCTAATGTTGTGTTCCCAAGTCTCGTTAAAAAGAGGAAAGTAAAGGAATTAGAAGGAAATAAAATGGTGGTTGTGTTCCCATGTTTTTTTAGAAAGGAAAGGAAGGAAATTGAATAAAATGTTGTGTTCCCTAGATTTATTAAAAGACGGAAAGGAATGTAATTGAAGATAAAGAAAGAAGAAAACAAGAACAAAAAGTTTCTTTCAAATTGAAAAGAATTAAAGAGAAAGGAAAGGAATTGAAAAATAGAGAAGATGTAGAAAAGAATGGAAAGGAAAGAAAAAGTTTTCCTTTCTCTTCTCATATGAACTCGGGATATTTTTATTGAAACTATCATTTAACATTAATTACATTTATCTTCTGCCATACTTAACCTTTTATTATTTCCCTCTAAAATTAATTTTTTATCACTAATTTTAATTATTGTTGTAATCTAATTTTGTCCTTGAAAATTTTAAATATTGTAGTAATCTAATAATTTTAGAAATTAAAAAATCCCATAGATATATTGACCTTGAAATATTGTTGTAATCTAATTTTAAATGCGGATTAATTTCAATTTTTATTTCGGATATACTTATGTGAGATAAACGTATTTTTCTTAATTGTTATTGTTTATGTAGTTGTTGCTTGTTAGGGTGACATGTTCAAAGGAATAATAAAATAAGTTGACATGTTCAGTTCAATTGGAAAATAAATGGATACAATTAAATTATAAAAGATTCGTAAACGTTAAAAAAACCAATAAAAAATTAGCATTTCGGTGGTTTATCTATTTAGTTTAGTGTTACTTAAAAGACTTAACACAACATTTGAAATGTATACTTATTTTCAGATTATATTAGCTTAAGTGTACGAAATTTCAATATGCACAAAACGAGCCCTGTCAGGTGCTCAACCCCTTGGAGCCCTTATGATTTAGGTGCGTCGCCCCTCAAAACTCTGGAGGCTACTAGATGCCCGGATCATGTTAGTCTCAAACTAATATGTACTTTACACCTTTTAACCTGTAAGTGTTGCTAATGATTACTTCTTTATTCTTAAAACTTAAATTAACTTCTGTGATAATAAACAACATTGAAGATACTGAAATTGTCAAAAAAAAAACGCTTAAGTTGTAATTTACAAACACAAAGTCACAAATAAATTACAAGAATTTGGGTCAATATTACAAGTGAACATCTACTTCACGGTCAAAATGCGTGCCACGTTTTCATAGAAGCTTGAAACGTATCCTTTCAAGACTTTTGATCTTTATCTACTGTCACTGGATTGTCCTTTTTCATCAAATGCGTCGAACATGTGCCAAAGATACAAATGTGCAGTGTGCCGAGTCATTAAATTCCAACAAACTACTACGATTTTTCTTCATTCCATATTCCACTTGTTGAAGTCGATCTGTATGACTGCATCAACATGTTACATGTTGAAGTCAACAAGTCAACACAGCTCAGCTATTTGTCTTTATAGGAAATTTGTGGTACAAGGCTACAAGCTGCCAATGGAAGCTTCTTTGCAACTGCATTATCACGAACCGGAAGGTTCTCTCTACATGTTTTCTTAGCCACGAGAGTGAATGAACCGATCTTGAACCAAACACGTTGTTAATTGGGACCACTTGGAAACTTAATGTAAATCAGTGTTTCACATGTGTGTAGGACATCACATATGAATATCATTAACAGTTGGAATACTTAATACCAAAATCAATGCCACCAATCTGGTCATTTTCTATCTTAACAAACATGGTTAATTATATTCGAAGAAGATTATAACAATGCATCGCTAACATGTCCCTATAAGTTAAACGTCGATAACAATTTGCAACTTGTAAAGTTTGAACACTACTATATATATATACATTTCATCAAAATGGATTTTATAACAGTAATTATAACCTAAAAAGTTGTACATAACACTGTAATAAAACCGATGCATCAAAGCACACTACTACATTGCATCAAACCTACAACGATGGACACATCATCGTATATGTTTGACGGACCACTAACTTATGTGTCAAAAACCAATTTCAACATCACAACAAATTTGCAAAGTTCAATGCATTGTTTTAAAGGTAATTTGGAAGCATCTTTGTATATGCTTGAGACACCATTATAAATATGTATGCCAAAACTCAAAGCTAATTATAACACTATGCTTTACGATATCTGACTAACTGTTTTAAAGGTTCACCTTATCGTTGTTTCAGATAGACTATTGTAATAACTTGGACACAAAATGTTTTAAATGAAAAGATATACAATAATACTTATATAAAATAAAAAGGACACAAAATCTACATTTAATAGTGTAAAGTGTAAACTAAAAACCGAAGTATAATTAACTAGGTTACTCACTTAGTTCTTAAATATTCTATGTCCTTTTCTCACCTACAAACCTTCAAGTCTCCAAAACTTTCAACCTTGATGATAATCTTGTATTAATAAAAACAAATCAACACCTACCAAACATGTATAAGGTCAACCAACACTGCATTTTCTATTCTACAAGTACAAACTAAATGTATTGAATCCTTCAATTCAATGCACAAAATTAAACAAACATTTGATTGTCATTCTCTCAATTATGAAAAAACTCCATTATTATTCCATCATCATCATCATCATCATCCTCTTCATATTCCCTATAATATTCTCTCTGGCCATTGATACAATCACACCCACAAAACCACTCACCATTAATCAAACTCTTGTTTCAAAACATGAAGTTTTCGAATTAGGATTCTTCAACGTAGGCGATAATAATCGGTATGTTGGCATATGGTACAAGCGAATTGAGCCAAGAACATATGTTTGGGTAGCTAATAGAGACTCCCCGGCTAATTAGTCATCCGGGAAGTTAACGATAAGCGATAAAGGCGACATAATCATTTTGAATCAAGCTGAAACCGCGGTCTGGACGACGAATTTGTCACTTCCCGCGGTTAACACGGTGGCACAGCATCTGGATTCTGGTAATTTTGTGCTGAGGTGGGAAAATGATGAGAATCCGGATCATTATTTGTGGGAAAGTTTTAAAAACCCAACGGATACTTTATTACCCGGGATGAAACTTGGTTGGGCCCGGAAAACTGGTACGAACCGGTTTTTACGGTCGTGGAAGACGAGTATGGATCCGGGTTCGGGTGATGAAGAAACACTAAGTGACCCCGGCAAATTACGGATAATCTTAGGGTCAAGTAGATGTTTCCCACGAGGGTTAGGTCCGGCAAAGATGGTTATTCTTCTGATGACCTGCAAAACAGACACCGTGAGCTCGTCACTGAGAAGGGGGGGTACCTCCTTGTGACCATCCTCCGGCGTGAGAATCAGACTAGATTGCTCTGAATATAAATGTATATTAAGAGAAATAGCTAGAGCAGATAAGATATGTGATGGTATAAGATAGTATGATAAGATGATGATACCGTTCCAAGGTGTTGGAGTATTTATAGCCGAAGGCAGGTTTCCAAGCAGGTATAGCCAGCTGTATAATATTCTTTTTCTACCAACTGTGGGCTACGCACGTGCCATGCTGGTGGTTGGTGGGTAGGCAGCGGCTGATAGTGACATGGCCGGCTGTGTACTATTCCTTTTCCACCAACTGCAGGCTATGTACGTGCCACGATGAGGGTTGGTGAGTAGGCAGCGGCTGATAGTGACATTAAGTACTAGAGCGTGCTGCTCGTCGTACTGTGGTCAGTGAGCTGTCACCCTGTGATTGGTTCATGGGCTGCTTTGGTCAGATCTTGTCTATTTTGTCCATACCTTGGCAGGTATAGTACAAAAGATCCTCCAGAAGCGTACGGACTGGCTCAATTGGGCGGGAGTATTCCCGCCTTGCTCATTCCTTCTTCAGGTGACATTACTGAATTATTGAGAGTTAGTGCCTTGTGCGTGTAGCCTTGCTATTAGTGCGGGTAGCCTTCCCTGATGGCTTGTATCCGCAGCTGCGGGAACAGGCGGGGTACTTCACCATTGAGAGGCTTTTCCTGCGGGAACAGCTTGCGTACTGCGCGTAAGGTCTTCATCTCTCTGAGCATGGTGGGTCCTGCGGAACCAGTTGGTCTTTGCGCAGACGTCCCTCTTCAAGGTGAGTCTTGCGGGTCCAACTGGGCTCTGCTGGGACCTACCTCTTCAAGTCCCCCCAGTCCAATGTTCTTCTCATGAATTGTTAATAAGTGAGGTGAACTTTTGGACTTAAGCAAAGGGTTTTGAAAAGGGTTTTTAGTTTTAAGGTTTTCCGTGGGGATTCTTCCCGCGGTTTTCCTAATGTCACGTGCAGAAATTCCCGACTTTTCTGCTTGATCTTTGGGTATGATGCGGGTAGGTGTGTAACCTCCTCGCAAGTCAGGAGCGTTGAGTTTCACTTGTGTAGATTCTCCACGAGGTTTTGGTAGTTTTAGACATAGTGATCAATTATGTTAAACAACCAATTCCATCTTGGAGCTTCAAACAATCTAGTTCTCAACGTTCCTGCTATGCGGGGATGTTATTTCCCTTTCCACAAGCATGGCCCAGAAGATCCTTCTTGGTTTTAATTCCCTGCAAGTGCTAAGTATGTGAAGGGTTTCGCCTTGACACTGTACCCGCACTCGTCTTATAGTTACTTGACTTCCAAGGTATTCTTGGCTTCAATTCCCTGCAGGTGCTAAGTATGTGAAGGGTTTTGCCTTGACACTGTACCCGCACTTGTCTTACGGTTTCGTGGTTACCAAGGTATTCTTGGCTTCAATTCCCTGCAGGTGCTAAGTATGTGAAGGGTTTCGCCTTGACACTGTACACGCACTTGTCTTACGGTTTCTTGGTTACCAAGGTAAGGGAGTATATTCCCTCTTATTTTTGAATCTTTGAATCTTTTTGAAATATAAATGTTTGTGCGGGTAGGACCGTCACTTTCACTTAATGACTTGCTTTATAAACGTTATATGACTTGCTCATGCATATTATAGTTTAATTTGGCACTTGTTTTGCCTCAAACAATATATGATTCGCTCGTGCATACTTTAGTTTAACTTAGCAATTTTCCAAGTGTTTTGGATAAGTTAACCTTTCTACGCGTGGTTGTCAATAGGTTAGTGTTCAGTTTCCTCTATCATGATTGTGCGGGTAGGACCGTCACTTTCATTTAGTGGGATGACCAATCTTCACCTATAACTGACCTGCGTGAAGGTTTTCCTCATCTTTTCCTTAGAAATTTTTGCCGTTTTGTGTTTATGCGGGTTTTGCCGCCTTCCACACGCAACGACTTACTTCCCCACTTATTTATGCGGTGAATACCGGCATATCAGTGTTTTGAATAAGTTAACCTTTCGACGCGCGGTTGTCAATAGGTTAACGTTCAGTTTCCTCTATCATGATTGTGCGGGTAGGACCGTCACTTTCATTTAGTGGGATGACCAAACTTCACCTATAACTGACCTGCGTGAAGGTTTTCCTCATCTTTTCCTTAGAAATTTTTACCGTTTTTTGTGTTTATGCGGGTTTTGTCGCCTTCCACACGCAACGACTTACTTCTTTCCATATTTATGCGGTGAATACCGGCATATCAGTCTGGAAAGTTCATAAGTATAAATGTAAGACCATCAGCGTCAATGTGATTTGGAGAATCATTTCCATTAGAAGTGGCTCTAGACCTTTTCTTTACAAGTTTGGAATTGATCTACATGCAGCCTGTGTAATTGAGCTCCCTTCCATGTTCTTGGGATGGGGGTGTCATCGAGCCTTTCGAGCCGATATGCACCTGGTTCGGAATCTCGTTGTTTACGCAGTATGTAGTCTCCAACATTGAAGCTGCAGTTTCATCCGTGTTTTCCCCAACTGGGGTTCTACACGCATTAGCCTGCTTAGCGTCCATTACGCCACGAGGTGAGTGAGTTTCCCATTTCTGACGAATGCTTCGACGACGTCCTTCAAGGCTACGCATTCCTCCGTGGTGTGGCCTTTTGTCCTGTGGAAGTCACAGGATTTGCTTTGATCAGCGTTTGGACGCTGTCGGATTATTGGAGCCTCTGGCCATGGGAGCCTCTCGGTGGCAAATATCTCGGTGACGCTTTTGGTGAGTGGCGTCCATCTGGAGTTCCGGTTCGACGACTGCATGTTATCATTTCCGCCTAACCGAGGGTGCGAGCCGGATGAGGTGCCAAAGTTTACCCTTAACTGCAAAATACCAAGCTTCCTCTTTTTGTTTTGTTGGGCGGTAAGGACGTTGTTTCCTCTTGTTTTTTGAGTGTAGAGGTTTGTACTCTGGGGAAGATCTCTACCCAGTTGCTTTTCCGTTTCCGCGAAGCGTTTAGCTGCTGTCATGATGGCATCCCACGTGGATGGCATGCCATCTTTACCCGTTAAGGTGCGGATGAGCTCTGGGTCTTCCGCGCCCTGGATGAAAGCAGCGCGAACAAGATCTTCGCTAATAGTGCCCAGACTTAGCTTCTTTGAATTGAAGCGCGTGATGAAGTCTAGTAAAGACTCATCTTCCTCTCGGATGCAGTTGAGGATCGTCCATTGCTCTTCGGTATACTTTCTTTGTTGACTGAAGTGTTGGCTGAACTTTTCCTGGAAGTCTGCCCAATCGTAGATGTGGTGGACCGGTAGACGGTCGAACCACGCTCTGGCTGCCCCAACAAGCGTCATTTGGAACATGTAACACCACGTGGGTTCCGTCCAATTGCTGACGGTTGCCCCCGCTATGAATCTGTTCAAATGATCGTCTGGGTCAGATATACCAACATATGTGCCTATGTTAAACATTTGTTTGGCACTTTTCGGGGCAATTGCTTCCGCAATGTCCCTTGAAAATTTGGACGTTCCCGCATTTGCAACAGTTGGTCTGAAGGTTTTAGAGAAGTCACGTGGATTTCCACCCGCGTTTTTTGGTTTAAAGGTTTCTCCCAAAATTTCTTCTGTGGAAATCTGCTTGTTTACGCTTCCCTTTCGCCCTATGGCGCGGGTTTGCGTCACTGTCAGATTCTTCCCAATCTTTATCATACTCGCACTCATTAGTCATGTTGAGCTGTTGTCGAGTGCTTCCGAATTCGTCAGCCTGTTGGAGTGAACGTAAGCGTTCATCCAACTCAGCTTGGAATTCCTTCTGACGTGCTTCCGCCCACCGCTTTAACTTGATTAAGTGTTTGGCGGGGGAGCCTCGTCTGTTGTCTCTCCAACTGGGTATCAGTGAATCCCAGGGGAGGATTATTTATTGCACTTGCCCCGGCTTAGGTAACCGGGGTAGTGTTCGTAAAATTTGTGTACTCGCCGGTGTTCCCAGTAGCTGGGGTTTTGGTTACCGGGGTTTCTTGGTCACTTCGCTGGCCTTGGCACCCGGAGTAACCTTAACCATCTTTTCAGAGGTTTTGAAAAAACTGAGAAAATTAGTTCTAGCTTTTATGCACGGATGGCGCCAATGAAGAAACACTAAGTGACCCCCGGCAGATTACGGATAATCTTAGGGTCAAGTAGATGTTTCCCACGAGGGTTAGGTCCAGCAAAGATGGTTATTCTTCTGATGACCTGCAAAACAGACTCCGTGAGCTCGTCACTGAGAAGGGGGGGTACCTCCTTGTGACCACCCTCCGGCGTGAGAATCAGACTAGATTGCTCTGAATATAAATGTATATTAAGAGAAATAGCTAGAGCAGATAAGATATGTGATGGTATAAGATAGTATGATAAGATGATGATACCGTTCCAAGTGTTGGAGTATTTATAGCCGAAGGTAGGTTTCCAAGCAGGTACAGCCAGCTGTATAATATTCCTTTTCTACCAACTGTGGACTACGCACGTGCCATGCTGGTGGTTGGTGGGTAGGCAACGGCTGATAGTGACATGGCCGGCTGTGTACTATTCCTTTTCCACCAACTGCAGGCTATGTACGTGCCACGATGAGGGTTGGTGAGTAGGCAGCAGCTGATAGTGACATTAAATACTAGAGCGTGCTGCTCGTCGTACTGTGGTCAGTGAGCTGTCACCCTGTGATTGGTTCATGGGATGCTTTGGTCAGATCTTGTCTATTTTGTCCATACCTTGGCAGGTATAGTACAACAGATCCTCCAGAAGCGTACGGACTGGCTCATTTGGGCGGGAGTATTCCCGCCTTGCTCATTCCTTCTTCAGGTGACATTACTGAATTATTGAGAGTTAGTGCCTTGTGCATGTAGCCTTACTATTAGTGCGGGTAGCCTTCCCTGATGGCTTGTATCCGCAGCTGCGGGAACAGGCAGGGTACTTCACCATTGGGAGGCTTTTCCTGCGGGAACAGCTTGCGTACTGCGCGTAAGGTCTTCATCTCTCTGAGCATGGTGGGTCCTGCGGAACCAGTTGGTCTTTGTGCAGACGTCCCTCTTCAAGGTGAGTCTTGCGGGTCCAACTGGGCTCTGCTGGGACCTACCTCTTCAGGTGATTATTATTTTCAAATGAACCTAGACGGGTTCCCGGAGATTTTTCTATTGAAAGGACCGGAGATGAAGACGTTGTATCGAAGCGGGCCGTGGAACGGGTTAAGGTTTAGTGGGGTGCCCGAGATGAAAGGCGTGAGTGTAATACGGTTCGAGTTCGAAAATAATAAGAATGAGATTTCTTATTCGTTTGAAATGAGGAATAAGTTGGTTTATTCGCGGTTAATTATGACCTCATCCGGTTCTTTGAAAAGATTCACGTGGGTTGAATCGTTGAACAAGTGGAACGAGTACTGGTCCGCTCCACGTGACCAGTGTGACGAGTATAGGAAATGTGGGCCGTGGGGCATTTGCGATGCGAACTCTTCCCCGCTTTGTAAATGTATGAAGGGATTCGGACCGAAAAAAACGAGCAAGCGTGGGAGCTTCGGGACGGGTCGGACGGATGTGCTCGGAGCTCCAAGATGGAATGCAGGTCAGACGGGTTTTTACGGCTAAAGAACATGAAATTACCCGAGAGTTCGAAAGGAGTTGTTGACCAGACGTTGAGTTTAAGTCAATGTGGTGAGATTTGTAGACGAAATTGTTCTTGTGTGGCTTATGCTAATACGAATATTAGTGGAAACGGGTCGGGTTGTGTGATTTGGGCTGTGGATCTTTTGGATATGAGACAGTATGTTGATTCTGAAGGTGGACAAGATCTTTACGTGAGAGCTGCAGCTTCTGATTTGGGTACTGGTTCACTGGTCAGATCGGTTAATTCGGGTTAAAAAACAAAAATCTATTTATTTATTAAATAAAGTTTAATAAAGTCTAATAAACTTTCTAATCACCCTTTCATTAAACTTGGTTACGCATTAGAATTAGAAGTTATTTTGTAACCATAAAATCTAGTATAGCTTAATAATTTTGGACTACTAATTTTGCATGTGCCGACTGCCGACACGCTAATGTGGAAAGTTGCATATATAGTCCATATAGTTCCAACTTTAACCTTTATTATTACCTTGTCCAAATTCATACACTTTCTAATCACCCTTTAAACTTTCATCTTGATTAGATTTTGACCCTTTTTTCCGCCTTTACTTTAATTTTACATCATATGATTTACTTTTTTCATTTTCAAATTTATATCTATGATTTTGACAGCAAAGGTGACTATCACTCAAAACTTTGATTACTTACCGTTTATGTTTTTTTACCAAGTAAATCATTTCTTTACTTCTTCACAGATCATTCTTTTGGCACCAAAAAACTGGAAAGTTAAATTAGACTTTTTTTAATCGAAGTTACAAAAATTATTATGACTAATATTATTATTTAAATTAATAACCATATCTAACAACTACTTGCTTTGATTGAAATGATTTATTATTTGAAAGTGACATAAAATTTAAAAATTTAAAAGAATCAATCTAAATTCAGTTTCTTTCATCCTCAAATCAGATATTTTCTCTCTTAAAATTCATATGCCAATTCTACCCTAAATCATAAATGCTTTGTAAACATGTTAATATCGTGGGGCCACCTACTTTGACCGTCCAATTACTCCCAAACACATTTGGGCTCCATCCTCACACCAACCTTTGATAAAATTCCTTTATTACGATAATTGAAGAAGTATGTGGTTAGCATGTAATTTTAGAACTTTATAGGTTACAACTTTGAAAATGACGGTAGCTTCCTTTTAAAACTTGCTCATGTTGATAGCCCGTGTGTTGTAGTTTAACTAGTAATGACTACTTAAAACGTCACGTCACTGTTACGTAGATAGTGAAATCTTAGCTCGCTCATCCTTAACTAGCGTGTTGTGGTTAACTAATCTTTAAATAAAAGAAAAAAATAAATAAAAAGTAAATGTATGTGTGTGCGTGTGCATATGATTGGTGAAGGGGGGGGGGGGGTTAAGAGAATGGCGTCGGAATGATATTTGGTATATGTTGTCATTAATTTGGCGTTTGCTTAATAAGTGAGGTGGCTGGATGTCGCCTCCTATGTTAACCACATCGACGAGACGTCTTAGCAAAACTCACACTTGGCTTTTGATATAACTTTTAATTTTGTATTGTAAAAAGTACATTATTTAGTAAATTTTGTATTTTTAACTCAAAATTTTGCATTAGAAGTATCCATAATGGTGTTTTTGATTTCATTGCAGACCGATCACCTACGGTTGGAATATCTAAAAATACCTCGGACAATAATGCTGTAAAGATTGTATCCATTACAGTCAGCAGTTGTGCTGTTTTATTAATCTTATTGATACTTCTTTACCTATGGAGGAAGAAAATGCAACGGTCTGAGAATTCCAGCATAGATCGAAAAGGTAATTTTGACTTTCATGAGTCAAACGTCTTAGTTTCTAATTAAATAATAAAACAGTAAGTATAATTATATGTTCTTTGATATAGGTCCAGATGAAAGAAGCCATGAGTTCATGATGAATGGAGGAGGGATTATTGTGGCAAGTAAAGAGATTCTTCGGGTGAAACGACAACAGATGATTTTGACTTGCCATTATTTGATTTTACTACTTTGGTTATAGCCACAAACAACTTCTCTAATGCAAATAAACTCGGGCAAGCGGGTTTTGTGTGTGTTTACAAGGTAAATGTTACATACGTTGTAAAAAAGCATATTAAATATCATATGTTATAGGGCATCACCTTAGTGTAGAAAAATAAAAGTGACATTTTTTCGTCGAATGTTTATTATATCAGGGCATTTTACTAGAAGGCCAAGTTGTAGCTGTCAAAAGGCTTTCAAGAACATCGGGCCAAGGAATTGAAGAACTTACAAACGAGGTCCGATTAATAGCGAAACTTCAACATAGAAACCCTCGTTCGACTACTAGGTTGTTGCATTGAAGTTGAAGAAAAGTTGTTGGTTTATGAGCACATGGAAAACAAAAGTCTCAATACTTTTCTTTTTAGTGAGTCTCTACACCTTCTATTACACATTTTCCTTAAATCTGCACCCGGCTTTCATACTTGAGGTTTAACATGGTTCTTGAATTCATTGTAGATAAAGAGAAAAGCCCACAACTTGATTGGCAAAAACGATTCACTATCATAACCGGGATTGCAAGAGGGCTTCTTTATCTTCACCAAGATTCAAGGTTTAGAATCATCCATCAAGATCTTAAAGCGAGTAATATTTTACTAGATAAGGAAATGAACCCAAAAATATCTGATTTTGGTATGGCACGAATTTTTGGAGGAGATCAAACCGAAGCAGAAACAAAGAAAGTGGTCGGAACACAGTAAGGATCATACCTTTGTGCCTTTCCTTGTTTATTTCCCGTCACGACACATTTTCTTTATTGCCTTATTTTTTTTCCTTTTGCAGCGGTTATATGTCACCAGAATATGCAATGGATGGACTTTTCTCAATAAAATCTGATGTTTTTAGTTTTGGAGTTTTGGTGCTCGAGATAGTGAGTGGTAAAAAGAATAGAGGATTCTACCATGCAAGCAACCAACTCAACCTCATTGGACATGTAAGTAACTAATTACAAAAATACATATTATATATCTACTATTGATTGCATTTAGTCCCGTTAACTTTTAGCTTTCCATTTTAGTTACTAACGTAACAATATTTATATTAGATATGGGACTTATGGAAAGAAGGCAATGCTTTAGAACTAGTAGATGAATCAATAGGGGACAATTTTTCACAAGATGAAGTATTGAGATGTATACGAATTGGATTGTTATGTGTTCAAGAACATGCAGAAGAAGTGTTGTTAATGTTGAGTAGTGATGTTATAAACTTGCCACAACCGAAGCACCCTGGATTCGGTTTTGGAAAAAGAGGTTCTGAAAAAGGGTCATCAAGTAAACAAGATGAATCTATGACCATGAACGAACTAACTGTGACAATACTACATGGCAGATAGCAACAATTAGGTTAGCCACCCTCAATATCGATTGTATATTGTTTTTCTTTTCTCATGAGAAAAGAGAATTTTATTTCGCATTTTACATGAAAGGGTTATAGATGATTTTCTCCTGTTTATTTTGTAAATGTGTAATACTCTCGATGTGCCATCTAGAAACTTAGTGTTTCAGAAAATATAGTTGCGCCTATATGCATCAAGATTGCCTCTTTATTTGTGATGAAAATTATGGGTGTTCAAATAATCAAATTTCAAATATTTGAATACTTAGATCGAATTTTGAAAATTTTGAAGGAGGATTCAAATTCAAAATAGGTTCCACAAATTTGATTCGAGTTTGAAATCCAATTGATTCGATTCAGAAAAAAAAATATTTTAATTGTAGTTTCAAACTCATACAATTTGTTTTTTAGCAAAAAAAGTACCAAGTTTAAGAAAAATAGACCATTCAAAATTGCAACATCCGATACATAGTGGAAGCATTCAAAATATTTTAAAGTTGTAACATCCGATTAAATGATAGCAATTGACATTGACAAACATACAATAAATCAATAACCGATAATTTCCGATTTTTGATATTTAAAAACTTAAAAAAACTTCTATAATTTATTTTATAAACAGGTATGTGTGTGGGTTAGATTAAAATACAAAGTAAACAAAATTTGAGAAGTGTGAGAAGTAATCCAGTCGATTGATCTTATATTTGAATGATTATGATTAATTTGAAACAAAAAAAAATGAAGGAAATGGCATATATGAAATAATCCATATTGCTGATTTTCTCTCTCCACATGCAACGCACATGCCAATTCCTCCATAATTATAAAACGTTAATAATTTTTTCATACGACAATTTTTTTCAAAACAAAAAATCAACATATAACAAGCGTTTTTATCTTTAATATGTCATATTATTGTATAAAAATTAGTGGTTTTTGTACATTTTGTTATTCGTTTGTCATTGTGTTTTTTAATTGAGTTTTCTACATTGTATTATAGGTTATGATCATTATTTTTTTCAATCGTTACACATGTTAAAGATCAAATTTAAAACAAAGTGTACATCATTTTGTCTTTTGTTGTCATTGTGTCTTTATACTCATCATTTTGCCTCTTGTTCGTGTGTATTTCTACTCATCATTTTGTTTTACTCATTGTGTATTACATTCATTGTGTATTATGTTCAGGTTGTTGTGTATTATGTAATTACCATTGTGTTTTAACGTTTCAGATCATTGTGTAATATGTATTCATCATTGTGTGTTATGTTTTATGTTATCGTGTAATATGTATTAATCATTGTGTTTTATACTTTTATTTATTAGATATCATTGTTAGTTTATCACTATTTACATATTAGAATTACTCAAACGGTGCTATTTCACTATTACAAATTTCAGATTTCTTCACTTAAAAAAAACACAATGATAAGTATAAAGACACAATGATAAATAGAGAGACACAACGATGAACATAGGGATGAGCTCGGTACCATACCGGGGTACCGAAAATCCCGATCCCCGAAAATCACAAGTTTTTTGGTACGGTACCGGTACCGAAATGTTCGGCTCGGGTACTGGTACGATATCGGGACGATACCGGTATTTAAGGTAAAATTTGGAAATACCGGGTACCGTACCGTACCGGTCCCGAAAACTCAAAACCTTGGTACCAGATTCGGTACCCAACGGTACCAAATCGGTACCGATTTCAGTACCGGTACCAATCGGTACCATACAGATTTTTGCTCATCCCTATTCATCTAGGG